>NC_035447.2:101614242-101914242 GCF_002127325.2 Helianthus annuus | reverse complement strand
CTTTTGCCCTTGTAGCAAGACTTGAAGCTATCGGACTCTTTCTGGCCTTTGCTGTCAACCACAACATCAAGGTGTATCAAATGGAGTCCTCTATGGTAAGATTCAAGAGGAGGTTTATGTTTGTCAACCTCCAGATTTTGAGGATCCATTTAATCCAAATCATGTCTACAAGCTGAATAAAGCTTTGTATGGCCTGAAACAAGCACCAAGGGCCTGGTATGAAACATTTTCCACCTTTCTACTTTCCATTGGTTTCACCAGAGGCAGAATTGATAAAACACTGTTTTTAAAATGGAGAGGAAAGGATTTAATGATTGTCCAAATTTATGTGGATGACATCATTTTTGGAAGCACATGTAATAAAATGTGTGAAGAGTTCAGGCAACTCATGACAGCTGAGTTTGAAATGAGTGCAATGGGTGAACTCTAGTGCTTCCTTGGTCTCCAAGTAAGGCAACTGAAAAATGGCACTTTCATTCATCAAGGCAAATATGCCAAAGAACTTTTAAAGAAATTTGATATGGATGATTGTAAGCCATGTAGTACACCCATTGCACCCAATAAATTGTTCATGTCTGATGAAAAGGATGATTTGGTTGATCAGAACTTATATAGAAGCATGATTGGGTCTTTATTGTACCTAACTGCATCTAGACCAGATATCATGTTTGCAACATGTGTCTGTGCAAGATCCCAGTCAGCCCCTAGAAAGTCAAACCTTATTGCTGTAAAAAAGATATTCAGATACCTAAAAGGTGCTCCCACACTTGGTATCTGGTATCCAGCTGATGGTAAAATTGAGCTTTCAGGTTTCTCAGATAGTGACTTTGTTGGATGTGACAAGACAAGGAAGTCCACTTCAGGAGGGTGCCAATTCCTAGGCAATTGCTTAGTGTCTTGGCAAAGCAAAAAGCAAGCAGCTGTTTCCACATCCACTACTGAGGCAGAATATATAGCTGCTGCAAGCTGTACAGCTCAACTGCTCTGGCTTCAAAATCAGTTGCTGGATTTTGGTATCACTGCCTTGAAGACAGCACTCATGTTGGACAGCCAGGCAACAGAAAATATCATCAAAAATCCAGTTTCTCATTCAACCACCAAACACATCGATATCAGACATCACTTTGTGAGGGATTGCTATGAAAAAGGTTTGATTTCTCTGCATCATGTTCTAACTAAGGATCAGCTGGCAGATGTGCTAACAAAAAGCATTAAACACATCCACCTTTGAAAGCTTGATCTCTAGGATTGGCATGCTAAACATGGAATAACAGGCAAAATCCTGTTTTTCTATGAATAAAAGCATTAAAATGTTTTTAGAAAATCAAAAATCCATCCTTAAAAATAGCTAAAAATGATTTTTTCATTAAAATCCTGAAAGTCTGCCATAACCACTGATGGGTTCAGAAGTCTGTTGTACTTCAAAAGTCTGTCCAATACTGAAAATCATCCCCTGTTCTCATGTTCCTATGATAAGCACTGATGTTCAAAATCAGTGTTGTATCCACTGGTATGCTATCCACTGATAGTAAAAGTCATCCACTGCCTCCATTACCGTTGCAACCACTACCTTCACTAGTAGTTTCACAAAAGTACTATCCTTCGCTTCATCAGGGGATGGTACGTGGACAGTACATAGTGGTCAGACCTTTTGTAACCGCTGCCACGTCAGCATTCACTTTTTCTTCTATAAAACCCTCTTCAAAACCCCAAACAGGGTCTTACTGTCGAATTGAATTCTCAAAAATTCTCCTCTTAAAGCAGTTTTCTTCACATTTCATCAAATTCCTACACAAATTTCATCGATCGTCTTCTCCAAAATGACTAAATCGAAACGTTCCACAAAATCATCTTCAAAAGGGGCCCCTCAAAAGGCAAAACCCACAGAAATTCCACACAAAACTTCTCACAATCTTCTGGGTCTTCTCACAAAACCCGGCACCATCGATACCTTTGATTCCATCCTTGATATGATCACTGCGTCAAAGTACAAAACTTTGCTTACAGCAGATGCTCCCATCTACCTGCAAACCCAGAGAGAGTTTTGGAAAAATTGTACCCTTGACAAACAAGGCAAAGATGTAATAGCCATTAACTCTACTCTTTAGGGAAAAGCAGTCCAAATAACACCACAATCTATATCAAAGGTCTTTCAGCTCAATGATCAGAAAGGTAAAACTTCTTTTCCTAAAAATGAGTTAAAATTGACTTCATTGAACGAGGGTATGCAGACACGATGATGAAGAGGGATACCTTACAAAAAGGTTTCTTCCCTCCTGCAACAAGGTTTTTATTCCATACCCTCCTCATGTGTGTTTCAAATAAAACCACTTCTTTTAATGAAATTCCATTGAAAATTCAAAACTTGGGATATGCTATTCTACAAGAAGAAGATTTTAACTATTCCAAGGAAATCCTCAATGATTTGGTTAAAAATGTTGAAACAAAATCATTCTTACTGTTTCCAAGATTTTTAAGCTATTATTTTGAAAAGAAATTCAGTAAGGATGATCTTTCTGTAATAAACCAAGGTGAATTTATTCAAATGCACAGCTTAACTGCTGAAACTTTTAACAGAATAACAACACCTTACAAAACACAAGCAGAGGTGCCTGAGCAGAATTTAGCAGCTACCACTGCTCCTCAGGTATCTAGTGCTGAGCCCACTGCTCTAGGTGATCAAGGCAGCAAAACAACTGCTTTGAAACCCACACCTACAATCACCAAAAGGCCACAGAAAAAGAAAACTCAAAAACCCCCAAAACCTACCAAAAAGGCAACTCCGGAGGATGAGATACCAGAGCAACTGCCTGTGACAAAACAAATGTCACAAGAAACCACTGCTGCTACTTCCTCACAGCAGTTGGTAAAAATATCTCGAACCATACCTGAAACTCCTCCTGCTTCTTCACAAAAAGAACAGGTTGTACAAATAGGGTCACCACATCATGATGCTCTGGAGGCACTCATTTCCATCATCCACAGCCCAATGCCCGGGCCACATTCTCTTTCTACACCTACCCTCACATACAAAATCCCACCAAATACAAAAATTTTGTTGGATGCAATTGATTTGAACCAGGCACAAACCAGTCCTTCTCAATCACCTGTTCATGAGAATATGCCTCAACAAAAGACTGGGCCTGATGAATCAATCTTTGCTAACCCACCAACACAACCTGAGGAGGTTACACCCCTTGAGTTACAAGTAACTCTTGGTGGTAGTCCAAGTGAAGCAGCCACTACAAGTGTTAAACCCACTGGTTTGCACTTGGACAGTGGTTACATCAATAAGACTTCCTTGGAGGCAATTCCTTCTATAACACCTCTCTTATCTGCTAGTGAGTTTGTTTTGACCATTGGTTCCATCAAAAGCTTATCAAGTGTTGAAGGAAGAAGACCCCAGTACCAAGAAAAAAGGGCATTAGTTGTTGATGTTAGGAGTAAACTCCCTACCTCAACTTCTGATAAAACCACTGCTAGTGGGAAATCAGATGATCCCATTAAATTGGGTGATGGTTTAAAGTACCAGGAATTAACGAATCGTGTTGAAAACTTGATACCTCTGTTGCAGAAATCAAAGAAATGTTGCATCAGTTGTTGACAGTACAACAGGTACAATCCACTGCTGTTCCACCTCAAGCACCTGCTCCACCACCAGCAGATGCTACAAATGAACTATAGAACCTTTTTCAACCATTTCTCCAACAACAACAACAGATGGCTGAGCAGCAACATGAAAAACATGTTCAAGAGCTGAGAAAAGCAATGGAGTCTACCTTCAAGAACACATAAGCAGACATCAAGGCCCTAAAGGCTCATCTGTTGACAACCACTGGCACTCCTCCTCCAACAGTCCTTTTTATTGATGAACTCCCCCCCAGATAATGCCAAAAAGGGGAGAAAATTCAGGAGTGGAGAAAGAAAGAGATTGATAATGGTCTGTATATTGAGCTAGAAAAGGATGCTATGTTAAGGAAAATTCCCTTGCCAGATGGTAGCAAGAAGGTTGATGTTACCCAGAATGCACTTGATGAAGGTGTATTTAGTGTAAAAAGGGATAGAGCGGCAAAGGATATATCAAGGTGGAATGAGGAGAAAAGAGCTTACATGGAGCTGAATGCACGGGGTTGTTCTGGGTTAAAGGATGTTCAAAATCCTAAGCCAAAAAGAAATCTTAATAGAAAAGTAAGGAAACCCAAGTCCACACCATCCAGATTCACTAAGCATACTTCAAAACCACCATCCAAAAGCCACCAACATCAAATCTCCACCCAAATAGTTGCTGAAACTCCTGCTGTATCAACATCTGCTGGTACATCAGTTGTTTCAACAACTGCTCTCATTTCAACAACTGCTCTCACTTCAACACACACCACTTCAACACACACCACTATCACTGCCTTATCACCACCAAAAACAACATCTCCACCATCACCTCCTGCCAAAAAGCAGAAGACAGCAGATGTTACAACATCTGCTGTAATGACAACAGTGGTTGAAACACCAGTTGTTTCAACAACTGTTAGTCAGTCACAAACCACTGCCACTCAAACCACCTCCACTGTTCCACCCAAAACATCATCTGCCTCTCCTAAAATAAAAAGGAGAAGGATTATCATACCAGATGATGATTCTCCATCACCACCACCAACAGCTTCAAAATATCAAGCACTTGTCACAATTCCAAAACCCATTCCTCTCTCTTCAACTCAAATCCAAAAGCCATTACCTCCTGCAGGTGTTTTGTTTCCTTTGGAACTCATAGCAGTTAGATAAGAAATTAAATCTTTTTACTATGAGGATGACCCTGCTAAAAGGAGTTTGCCATTAGTTGAAGGATATCCCAGGCCAAACAATATTAAAGAATAATTGAAAATCAATGCCAAGCAAGCAGAGGATATCTCAAACAAAAATAAACAAGGGAATCTGATAGAGAATTTCAGCAAAACTATCAGTTTCTACTCACACAGGTCAGATCTATGGAGCAATTTGCCAAAAGAGTATGTCAGCAAATCTCTGAAAGGGCAGATGAGACCTTGAGAAAAGACTACATTCATAACATCATGACCTACAAGAAATACAAGGGGGAGAAACACATGTATAAAAACTGGACCACTCCTGAGCTTGAAAGTGAGGCAGCCAGGATTCAAGAAATGATTAAAAATAAGGTCCAGCAAACTCCTCCTGAAAAATTCTAACAGTTTGAAGCTGACAAGGCCTTAGAGTTGAAGAGAATGAAAGAGGAGCTGGTAACAGCTGATTATGGGTCAAAGAATTCTGTGTCAAAGTGGGGAGAAGCTAGGGTCAGGGCCACCTACAAAAGGTTGGAGGAACATTGGAAGAAAGATCCAACAGCTCCACAAAAGCCTGACTACTCCAAAGCAGAGGTCTCAAAAAGACCATCAAAGTTGCAAGCCAAAAGAACCACTGCTCCTGCTGGTGCTGCCATCTACAAAAGAAGGAGTCAAAACCAATCAGGTGCTAAAACAATTCAAGATCTAATTGCTGGTAACGACCTTGTAAAAGAGGGCATTAGGTTAATGATGAAAGAAGAATCTGAATTGGAACAATCTGCAAGTACTGCTCAGCCAGTCATGAATAGGCATGCATCACCAAATACCTCATCCAATAAAAATCTCCCAAGAAACCCACCAGGCTCAAAAGTACTAAAGTGGAAAACTTGATAAACAGACCCACGCACTGACAGTGTTTAAGTCTAGTGGAGAAGTGAAGAAATTAACAAGGGAACAAGCTCTTGGCCAGAGTCTTGAAGATTTGCAGGATCTCCTTGATCTTCCACTTAGCAGGGAGGATGATGACATAGATGCCTTAACTTTGGAATTACAACTCAAAGGGCAAATAAGGGAACTGCTGATGAGGTAATAAAGATCTACCAATAATGAAGAGTTTTGGCATTATCTGTTCTAGGGGGAGATTGTTGGGATTGAACCCTACCAAAGGAACAGATAATAAATGCCAAAACTGGATCAGAGCAGTGGATCCAGAATAAGCAGATGTTAGGCATGCAAGTCTCTCCCCTTGAAAGTGGTTTCAACATCTGCTGACTTCCTATCTACTGATCATACAAGCTGCTGACCTTCAACTGCTGATCAAGTCAAAGATTGATGAAGAATTAAAGCTCTGCTGCTCAATCTACTGCCTTGTTTCAAGCACTGCTGATCATGACAAGTACTGCTGGGTTCACAGCAGTGGAAGGATGCAGCAGTTGTTTATTTACTTTATGTAATGTATTGTAATATCAGTAGTTAGCATAGCAGTGTTTGTATAGGTCAGAGGTTAGAGTTTGTTAGGAGGTTAGATGTCACTTTCATGGTGACGTCAGCTTAGATGCTCAGTGGTTTGTTGTGTGCCTATAAATAGAACAGTGCTCTGTACTGTTCTGTTTAGCTCTTCACCATCTTCTTCCTGCACAAACAAATTACTGACCTCGGGCTGAGGGGGAGTTTGCAAAGCATACATGCAAGTGTAATCAAAGTTTGAAATAAATTTAAACATTTGGTTCTTTGTTGAAAATGTATGGTTGAAAGCATTTCTTCTGTTTGATTGTGAAAAGTTTGCTTCCATTTAAATTCCGCTGCACTACTCTTTCATTATTCATTTTAAATCAAACACAAATCACAATCAATCCAAACTCAGATCCTAACAGTATCTTAGGCACTTTGGGGTTGTTCCATCCAATAAGGAACCACCCGATAAGGATAAGTTCCTTAGAAATAGTAAAACTCCATAAGACAGCTTCTAGACATGGGGTCGTGTCCAGGTCAACATGCCCCCATGTCCACCAAAAGATTCCTTTCTGATTTTTATCAGAATACGGACAAAATGTGTCAGGATTCCGTCTGCACACGGGGCCGTGTCTAGCCGACACGGGGCCGTGTGCAGCGTGCTGTCGTTTTCTATAAATGCAGCAAGATTCCTGCTCATTTGGACCACTCCAAAGACAAAGATCTGTTGAAATCTTTACTCATACCATCCTAGGTATATTCTAAAGAAGGTTCTCAACAACCATCTCGTCTTTTCCACTTTTGTTCATTGCCTTCTTCTTCTTCAATTTTCACTCATTATCTCCATTAAAGCTTGAAATCTCCATGGTTCCAAGCTTTAGTGTAATGTTTGTAAGGTTATTATTCAAGGAATCTTGTTTAAAATAAGTTATACAACTTTGTTTTAAATTATTTATGCTCAAAAGTACCTTATAAGTTGGAAAAATAATTTAAAACTACAAGATTCCTTGCTCTAAAAACCTGCAGACAACTGAACACGGGGTCGTGTTCATTGAACACGGGGCCGTGTCTGAGGTAATGTTCCATAAAAATTGAAATCTTTTCGGTCTGTTTTCTCAGAATGGCGAGCAGAACTAGCGGAACATCTTCATCGCAATCAAGGAACAACCGACAGGGGAGGCGGTCATCAACGGTAGAAGACTCTCTTGTAAACTATGTTTATGCTTTAAGAGAGGCTATTGATGAAATGACGAGGGTGGAAGAAGCGTTGGTCGACCGTATTAATCACTTAACAGTGGGACTAGAAGGGTGTCTCCGAGAGGTCAACCTTTTGCACCAAAGGTTGAACATTCTCGCCTCTCCTCCTTTGGTACTAGTCATTACCCAAAGGGCATGGAACGTGGTGCCTGAAGTCATCATACCAACCGATTGGTACACCATGCACCCGGGACCTCCACGTGATATACTACAAGGGGTTTCGGTTGGTGTCACTCCCCCTCCACAAGATGTTGAGGAGAATGAAGCCGCCTTCTTCCTCCCGAGAGAGATAGAAGAATGGCTTTAGAACACCCCTCGGTCCGGAGTTCTACCAAGCTTTTAGATACCGAAAAATCATTTCTAGAATTTTGGTTCTTAATGTAAAAGTAGAGCTCCTTAGAATGATTTTATGCACCACTTGACCTATCTAGTTTAACTCTTATCTTTCTTTTCTAGGAATGTTATGTAATTCTCTCTATGTTTTAATGAATGTTGGTTTTAGTTAATTTGGTGTTTGGATGATGTTGTAATGGATAAACCACATTCGGCATGGTGAAGGATAACAAGGGAAACTTGCACCAGCACCCCATACAGGCCATCCGACAAATTTTTCTTCATTACAGCAAGTTCAGCACGGGTCGTGCCCGCCCAACACGGCCCCGTGCTGCACAATCTGCAGAAAAATGCCCAGTTCAGGTAACTGGACACGGGGCGTGCTCACTGAACACGCCCCCGTGCCCAGGCTTCTGTTTCTTTTTACAAATTATTGTTACTGGCGATCTGAACACGGGGTCGTGCGGACACCACGGGGCCGTGTCCAGACGCCCAGTAACATAAAATTTTGCTTTTTCACACTTTTTTACACATTCAATCAACCTAAAAATTTATTTTTGGGACGCATTGAGGACAATGTGTAATTTAAGTGGGGGGGGGGATGCTAAAACTTTGAATCTTGCAAGTCCTAAATACAAGCCTTACACAAATCTCTATTGGAACCGCTAATCACACAAAATTTTTCAAAATTTTTAATTTTTTTTTACTTGTCTAAGTTTAAGTTGGGAAATTCAAGTTCTAAAAAGGTTATATTTTTACAAATTTACAACCGATAGCGTCGTGATAAAAAGAACCAACATAAGAAAATTATGAAATGGCATGACAAGTTTACTTAAAATTTGATTATATATACTTGATCACATAAAAACCCATTCCCACAAAAGTGAGTTTTGAACCTTTAATGAGCATACAAATACATATCCTTAAACTAAATGCTCATTTTTCGTTTCTTGTGTGAATAGCCGCTTGGTTCTTACGACTCTAGAACTTGCCACGACGATACATTCCCGGTCCTTACCAACTTAAACCCGAGTAAATAATGATGGAGGCATTAGGACTAACCCTTTTTATTTCTACACCATTATTTTTTTTACCACCTACCCAAAATCCCCCCAAGTTAACCCCTTTGAGCCTAAACCTTTTCATTTCTTAACCCAAACCAAAAACCCTTTTTACCCACCAAAACCCTTTTTCATTTTAAACCCTTTATTTTAGTAACAAAGCTCGGTTTTTCTTATGACTTGGTTATAATATATATATATATATATATATATAGGGAGGGGCTCATGCGAGAACCACCCTTATTGTGAGAACCTTGAGAACTAACGTGAACACAACCTAAAATAGCTAAAAAACCCTAAAAAAAAACCTAACCCCCACCCCCCCCCCCCAAAAAAAAAAACCTAAACCCCCCCCCTCCCCCCAAAAAAAAAAAACCTAACCCCCCTCCTAAAGCTAAATGCTAAAAACTAAAACCCTCAAAAAACCTAAAAAAAACCCAAACCCCCCTCCCCCCCCCCAAGCTAAAATGCTAAAAACTAAACCCCCAAAAAACCTAAAAAAATCAAAAAAAAAAATCTAAATTTTTTTTTTAATATTTTTATGCTCAAATCGCTACTTTTAGTGGCCAAAAAAAAATTTTTTTTTTGGCTTCGAAAAGTAGCGATTTTTATATAAAAAATATTAAAAAAAAAATTTGTGTGACTTTTAGCTATTTTTAGACATTTTTGGTTGTGTTCACATTGGTTCTCGCGGTTCTCGCAATAAGAGTTGGTTCTCGCATGATCTTCTCCCTATATATATATATATATATATATATATATATATATATATATATGTATATATATATATAGATATATATATATATATATATATAGGGGATGGTTCAAATGAAAACCACTTTTATTGTGAAAACTCGAAAACTAACTAAAAAAGCCTAAAAAAACCTAAACAACATACAAAAAATTTTTTTTTTTTTTTTACAATTTTTTTTAGAAAAATCGCTACTTTTTATATATGGAAAAAAAATTTCAAAAAAAAAAATTTTTTTTGGTTGTACTGCACATGTGCACTAATACGGAAAGCCTAAACCACTTAACCCACCCCCCACCGACACCCCCCAAAAACCTAAACCCCCCACCCCCCCCCCCCAAAACCTAAATTCACCCTCCCACCAAAAGCCTAACCCCCTCCCCCAAAAAACATAAACCCCCCCCCCCACCCTCCCGAAAACCTAAAACTAAACCCTAAACATAAACCCGAAAAAAACCTAACCCCCCCACCCCCACCCCCCAAAAACCTAAACCCCCACCCCCCACACCCAAAAACCTAATCCTAATCCTAAACCTCCAAAAACACTAACCCTAAAAGCTAAACTAGAATCAAAAAACTAATTTTAAGCATGTAATGCACATTGTAGTACATGTTATATTGCACATGTGCACTACTATAATAATAGTATTGAAAACAAGACGACACCATAAATCTTTTTTTATGTCATAAAAAATATGCTCGAATATACTTGAATGAAAGATAAGAAAATTTGTGATCTTATGGTGCCATTTTTGTTTTAAAATGATAACGTATGGAGAAATGAGAAATGTTTGAAAAGTTATATATTTTTTGTTCCAATTTTACCCCTCCTTCATTAAAAGTCTTCCCTTCCTCCTTTTTAGTGGGTTTAAGTTAGTTTTCTAGTTTTCACAATAACTAGTGGTTTTCATTTGAACCTTCCCATATATATATATATATATATATATATATATATATATATATATATATATATATATATATATATATATATATATATATATATATATATATATCTTAAACCCACTAAAAAGGAGGGAGGGAAGACTTTTAATGAAGGAGGGGTAAAATTGGAACAAAAAATATATAACTTTTAAAACATTTCTCATTTCTCCATACGTTATCATTTTAAAACAAAAGTGGCACAATAAGATCACAAATTTTCTTATCTTTCATTCAAGTATATTCGAGCATATTTTTTATGACATAAAAAAAGATTTATGGTGTCGTCTTGTTTTCAATACTATTATTATAGTAGTGCACATGTGCAATATAACATGTACTACAATGTGCATTACATGCTTAAAATTAGTTTTTTGAATCTAGTTTAGCTTTTAGGGTTAGTTTTTTTGGAGGTTTAGGATTAGGATTAGGTATTTGGGTGTGGGGGGGAGGGGGGTTTAGGTTTTTGGGGGGTGGGGGTGGGGGGGGGTTAGGTTTTTTTCGGGTTTATGTTTAGGGTTTAGTTTTAGGTTTTCGGGAGGGTGGGGGGTGGGGGGGTTTAGGTTTTTTTTTTTTTTTTTTTTTTGGGGGGGGGGGGGTTAGGCTTTTGGTGGGAGGGTGAATTTAGGTTTGGGGGGGGGGGTTAGGTTTTTGGGGGGTGTCGGTGGGGGGGGTGGGTTAAGTGGTTTAGGCTTTCCGTATTAGTGCACATGTGCAGTACAACCAAAAAAAAATTTTTTTTTTTTTTGAATTTTTTTTCCATATATAAAAAGTAGCGATTTTTCTAAAAAAAATTAAAAAAAAAATAATTTTTTGTATGTTTTTTAGGTTTTTTAGGCTTTTTTTAGTTAGTTTTCGAGTTTTCACAATCAAAGTGGTTTTCATTTGAACCATCCACCATCCCCTATATATATATATATATAGGGGATGGTGGATGGTTCAAATGAAAACCACTTTGATTGTGAAAACTCGAAAACTAACTAAAAAAGCCTAAAAAACACACAAAAAAAATTTTTTTTTTTTCAATTTTTTTTATAAAAATCGCTAGTTTTTATATATAAAAAAAAACTTTTTTTCAAAAAAAAAAAAATTGTGTAGTGCACATGTGTAATAATACACATGTGTAGTACACATACATATGTGCAATATTACACATGTGCACTACACAAAAAAAAAATTTTTTTTTTTTGAAAATTTTTTTTTATATTAAAAAACCTGTGAAATTTTGATTGCAAAAAAAAAAAAAATTTTGTATGTTTTTTTGGCTTTTTTTAATTAGTTTTCGAGTTTTCACAATAACTAGTGGTTTTCATTTGAACCTTCCCCTATATATATATAGAGTGGGGATCCTACAGAAAGTGTGTTTTTCCTAAAAAGTGTAAAAAGTCATAAAACACAATAATTTCAAGCATAAAACACACCGAAAACTCACAAATAATAGAATGAATATTACTAAAACACCATATTCAAACTCTAATAGTCCATAAAAACTTCAAACACACCATCGTAGAACTATGAATATAAAACACACAATGCTAAACAACATAAAACACAATAATATTTGTCATTCCACAATCAGCGCCTTAACATCTAAAACACAACACAAAACCCACATACATGATGTTTTAGTAATCTTCATCATATTATTTGTGGGTTTTTGGTGTGTTTTATGGTTGACATTATGGTGTTTTATCACTTTTTACACTTTTTAGGAAATTTGGACTTTCTGGCCAACTTCTATCCTATATATATATATATATGTATGGGAAGGTTCATTTGAGAAGAAATTTAATGTGAGAAGAAAAAAAAAGAAAGGGCATAATTGTAAAACATTAAATAGTTTATAACTCCTCCCATTAGTTATGTTATCTCTCATTAATAAAGCAAAAAAAAAACATTTTATCATACACATTTCAAAATTTATCCTACATATATCTTACACTTATCGAAATTTACCCTACGCATATCTAAATTTATCATACATATTTAAGAATTTATCCTACACATACTAAAATTTATCCTACACATGTCAAAAATTCTCCTTCATCCTAAATTATTTTATGTTGAAAGAGTATATTTAAAAATGAGTTACAATTTTAATTAGTTAGCTAATTAATTACAATTAGAAATTTACATATATGCCCTTATTAATAACATTAAATACACATATTAAATAAAGTAAAATGGAGCATTTTAATTGGTTTAAAACTTATTCTTTTTATTTTTACAAATTTTTTCTTCTCATTTGAACCCTCCACTATATATATATATATATATATATATATATATATATGTGTGTGTGTGTGTGTGTGTGTGAGGATGAAGCCAAAGAAATAAACAAATAAGTTTATCAAAAACAACTTTGTTTGAAAAAAATGCTTCATCGAAATAAAAAGTTTTGAAAAATAACGAGTCTTATGAAAACCGACGCTTTTTACGCTTTTCGCCCTTTTACTAACCACTAACCCAACCACCCACCTTTAGCCCAAGCCTAACCCTTCACCCAAAAAGTCCTCTTGATATTTACAAAGGTGTATAGTTAAAAAGGAGGAGGATTGATTGCTTGGCAAGCCTATGGTAGAAGTAAGTTCCATGCCGCTCTCGAGTGATTCACTAAAAATACACCTTCGGTCGAGTGTTGAGTGATCCCCGTATGGTATGTGAACTTGTATATAAATGGAATTTTAAAAAGGCATGTTATGCCCTAATAAGTAATTTATCTTATGAAACGTTTTTAATAAATCATGACGAATAGGATTGTAAATAAACAAAAATAAAACTGAATAAAGAATCTTGGAAATCCCGACACTCTATGACAAGCCCAAAAACCTTCTCTTCTACCAATTCCATTTGGGGGTGTAAAGCCACATTATAAAGAGTTTTGCTTGAGGACAAGAAAAGATTCAAGTGTGGGGATATTTGATGTGCACAAAATGCAACATATAAATTACATCAATTGTGTCATAAAACTAACCCTTTTTTAGTACTAATGTTGGAAAAAGTATGTTTTTGTCTTCCTTTTGTATTTTCAGGATTAAATGAGCTCAAATAAACAAAAGAAGCAAAAAGGCAGCTAAATCTAACATAAATACAAGAAAAAGGAACAAACGTGGCATGCCCGACCCCCCGACAGCATCTTCCCAAGCAAAAACAAGAGAACAGAAGGCTGAACATGCCCCGTGCTCAGTGAGCACGGGGGCGTGCCCAAGTGTCAGAAGAAAAGACAAAGTTGTAGAAGCTTCTATCGCCCACCACGGGGCCGTGCTCAGCGGACACGGGGCCGTGGTCAACTATAAGATTCGCAGAATCCAGGCAAATCTTGATAGTACATATACGCTTCTGCACACGGGGTCGTGCTCAGCGGACACGGGGGCGTGGTCAACTAATGCAGACAATCTGCAATTAATGAAGAAAGAGAGGAGGATGGATACGGGGCGGTGCCCAATGGACACGGGGTCGTGCCCGAGCTTCTGTTCAGCCTATAAATAGGAGTGCTTGGATCACTTGCAACTCATCCCTTGGCACACCACCTCTGTCACACTTCACCACAACCCACCACCATCACAACACCATCATCCACCACCATCATCCATTGTCCATCATAGAGTGTGTGAGTCATCTCGGGATCCAAGATTGATCATAAGAGTTCTTGACAATCAAAGGCCATGTTTGCCTAAGTCTCTTACATCACTTGGTGAAGGCAAGTGTTTAGTTTAATACTTTTTATTTTTAATCTTTTCGCACTTTTTATTTGGTTATGTATTATTGACTTTAATAACTAGTTTCTTATGTTGAAGGTGATTCTTCCTTTCGTTTGTCCGTGGTGTCTTGGCATTATTTTACTGTCTATATAAAATAAAAGATTTTCACCATTCATATCTCCACGCTCTATTGGAGATATGTTGGCTACCAGGTCGGGGGTTAAGGGGAACGGTTTGGTAAGAGTCTTGCCATTGTTCAGTGTATAGATCCTACAAAGGACCTGGGTCAAATTTAGTAGGACTTCCTTCAATACCCACCGGTATTAGATGGCGGGGGTCCAAACTCTTTGATCCCCTCATAAGTTAAACTACTATTAAAACTTTAACTCGCCTACTCAGGACTGTATCCCTGCTGACTCAGACTACTTAGCCGAGGGTAACGTCACATTCAAAAGAGGGGCCTACCACATTATGCATTAATAACTTAATTAATTATCTTTCAATAATCCGACCCTTTAGGATTGTATCCTTGCTGACTCAAACTACTGGGTTGAGGGTAACGTCACCTTCAAAAGAGGGGCCTACTACAATAACTAAGATAATCTCTTAAACAGTGCAAAAGTGCGAAAATAATCAAAGGTTACACTACACACGAGTCAGATCCAAGTGATTCATCTTGTCTATCTATTTTTACTTTTATTTTATTTTTCAGCATTTTAGTTAGTTTTATTTTTCTAGTTTAAAATCTTTTTCTAACTTTTTGATTTGATTAGACGTTGAGGATAAACCGGTACTAAAAGCTCTTGTGTCCTTAGATGACCTCGGTATTTTACCAACACTATACTACGTCCACGATGGGTGCACTTGCCCATATGTGTGTTTAGTGTTAGTAAATACCGTGTTTTATAAATTTAAAACTTGGTTAAAATGTGTAAAAGGGCTTAAAATATACATTAAAAACTATACGACACCTCACACACGTCAGTGTACGTCGATGACATGGTAGTAAAATCTAAAAAAGCTGAGGATCACCTCCAGGATATTAAGGGAGCATTCGATATCCTGGACCAATACAACATGAAACTAAATCCTGCCAAATGCCATTTTGGAGTGGGCGCAGGAAAGTTTCTAGGATATATGGTGACTAAAAGAGGGATAGAAGCAAGCCCATAACAGATCAAAGTCATCTTGGATATCAAGTCACCTTCAAACATGAAAGATGTACAAAGACTGACGGGACGAGTAGCAGCATTAAATAGGTTTATCTCAAGATCCTCGAAAAAATGCAAGGAATTCTAGGATATCCTGAAGAAGAATAAGAAATTCGAATGGGGAGAGAAGCATGAAGCAGCCTTGCAGGAATTAAAGCAGTATCTCTCAACTGCACCTCTATTGATGAAGCCCGAGAATGGCAAACCATTATCCCTATATCTTGCAGTATCAGGAAATGCGGTAAGTGCTGTCCTAGTAAAGGATCACGAAGGTCAGCAATATCCTGTCTATTATGTTAGCAAAAGTTTATTAGATGCCGAAACTAGATATTCTCATTTAGAAAAATTGATATTGGCCTTAGTCATGGCATCGACAAAGCTTAGACATTATTTCGAGACACATAGGATTCACGTTAAAACTAATTATCCTGTTAAAAATGTGCTTAGGAAACCTGAAATGTCAGGCAAGATGGCTAAGTGGTCAGTAAAATTAAGCGCCTATGATCTAGTATATGAACCTAGAAATGCCATAAAGTCTCAGGCTCTAGCTGAGTTTGTGGCTGATTTCAGTAGTGATATTCAAAATGAAGTAGACCTAGAAGTACAACAGCTAGGAGAAAATTTAGAATCCTGGACATTATATACTGATGGTGCATCTAATGTAAGAGGAGTAGGTTTGGGTATACTACTAAAATCGCCACAGGGGGACATATTACCCCAGGCTATTAGGTGTGAGTTTCCTGCCACTAATAATGAAGCAGAATATGAAGCTTTAATTGCAGGATTAGAGTTAGCCAGGAATATGGATGTTAAAAATTTACAAGTATTTGTTGATTCCTTCCTAATTACTAATCATTTTAATGGGACCTATGCAGATAAAGGTGAGAAATTGATCGAGTATCTCGAAATTCTCAAAAAATTAGCAGGATATTTCGATATTTTTACACTTGAACAGGTACTGAGAGAGGATAATGCTGAAGCAGATGCCTTAGCAAATCTAGGTTCATCAGTCAGGATACCGGAGGGAACCCAAATACCAATATTACATATCCTGTATCCTGCAACGGATCTTCTCGAATCTAAGGACAAGGAAGTAGTAAGTATTCAGGATCCTGATGATGAGTATCCAGTAGAGGATCCTAAGTCCTGGACGGCTCCAATCATGAGATATCTCAAGGAAGGACACATCCCAAAGGATGAGAATCCTAAGGCCTTTAGAATGAAGGTATCACGATTCACTATTATAAATAATGTTTTATATAAGAAATCTCTTGCAGGACCATATCTGAGGTGCTTGGAGGATCCCGAAACCAAAGAAATGCTTCAAGATATACACGAAGGGGATTGTGGTAACCATACTGGGGGCAGGTCGTTATTCTCAAAGGTATTAAGAACAGGATACTATTTGCCGACGATGAGAAAAGATGCTGCAGAATATGCTCGAAGATGTGATGCATGTCAAAGACACAGTAATTTATTACATCAGCCTGCTGAACCACTGTATCCTATTGCTTCCCCTTGGCCATTCATGAAGTGGGGAATGGATATAGTAGGAAAATTGCCAAAGGCTTCAGGAGGAAAAGTCTTTATGCTCGCAATGACTGATTATTTCTCCAAATGGGTTGAAGCTGAAGCATTTGTTCAAGTTAAAGACCAAGAAGTAGTGTCCTTCATAAAAAGGAATATCCTGACTAGATTTGGAGTACCAGCTGAGATAATTTGTGATAATGGTTCTCAATTTATAAGTAAGAGGAATACTGACTTTTGCAAGAGTTGGGGAATTAAAATGATCACATCCACACCAGTACATCCTCAAGCAAATGGGCAAGCAGAATTCTCGAATAAGATAATTGTCAACAATTTGAAGAAAAGACTAGGAGCTAAGAAAGGAAGATGGGCAGAAGAATTACCCTTTGTTTTATGGGTTGACAGAACGACAGTAAAAAGTGCAACTGGCCAAACCCCATTTTACTTAGTATTTGGAGCAGAAGCGGTGATCCCAACAGAAATGGTGATACCTACAGCGAGATCCAACCTCTGGGATCCTGAGCAGAATCCTGAAGCCCTATGCCAAGAATTGGATACTATTGATGAGATAAGAGATGCAGCAAAGCTAAGGATGGCAACATATCAACAGAGGATATCCAGAGCATATAACGAGAATATAAGGACTAGAAGGTTTCAGGTTGGAGATTGGGTATTAAGAAACGCTTTTCAGAATACTACTAATCCTGCTGATGGAAAGTTAGCTCCTAAGTGGGAAGGACCTTATGAGATTGAATCGGAATCGGGGAAAGGAGCATACCGGCTTAAGAATATGGAGGGGGATATACTACCAAGATCTTGGAATGCTATACACCTCAAAGCCTATTTAAAGTGAGTTTAGAATTTAATTTCTAACTCAGGATGGTATGAATTATATCTCTTTTAAATATAATTCTATTTTATTTTGTTTGAACCCAGTACTGACTTAAGCATCGGAGGGGTGTTAGCCAGACTAACACCCACCTTAGTTTAAGGTTGTTTTGCAGAATATGCTTCGGGATATAACTCCATGATGCATACTTAGGATATTTCGAAAGATTAGAGGATTGGCCCCTCTCTCACGTTTAAGGGATCCTGATCCCTTCACAGGTTTAAAGGTATTCACCTTTCTCTCGAATTGGGTTTAAACACCCCGCCTGGAGCGCAAGTTATCCAGGGATAGTTCAAGATAGCGGGACCGGTCCATGTAAAAGTGGCTGACAATTTCTTTATTGTTGGCTATATCCTGGATCCTAAAGGTATATTAGGATTGGTCACCCTCTCTCGCGAAAGGGTATTTTATACTCTCTAAGGTTTAAAGGTTTTCACCTTTCTAAGTCTTGGAGTTTATACACTCCTGCCTGTAGCGCATGAAAACTTGGGATTTTCCCCAGAATACCTATGGGTTTATCCCCAGAATACCAAGGATTTATCTCCAGGATATTTTAGGGTTTATCCCCTGTAATACAAATAGTATACAAACAGTTGCAATTGATGTCCAGAAAATTTCTAAGTGTTTAAAGACATAATGGACAGGGGATATTCCTACTGAGGCAATTGTGCAAAGCTCAAAGGATCAAACTTGGACCCAGTACACTAAGTGTCCCAGACTGGGGACATCTTCGTTGGAAAGATTGCAAAAGGATCGAAGTTTGAGAATAAGGTTGCACTCTACCTCTGGTATGATCTTTCCTTTAAAAACCTTATCTAAATCGGTTAAATTTTTGAAACTATATTTGACAAAAGTTTGATTACAACATTTAACATTATTCTGATTAGGATATGTTCTCAGGATATATTTTCAAAATATATTTTTAGAATATATTCGGGATATTTGGTTGGAATGTTTGGGACTTGATACTTGGATTAAAAATTAAAATTGTATTCATGTCAAACAACTATTATCAAAACAAGCTTTGCAAAAATAAAATTGAACAACAACAAATAAGCCCAAAAGAAGGTTATATTATTAATATTGCAAATGTTGTGCTTTTGGTTTCATCTCAAACCGAGATCCCTCCACCAAAAGCACAATTAGTTTCTAACCATATTTACTTAACAGTTGAAGGTTTCATCTCAAACCGAGACCCATCCACCTCCAACGGTTATATTGTTCAAAACAAACCATACTAACTGATGACCTAGGGCTTCGTCCTGAAACTCAGGATCCCTCCACCTTTGGTCACCATATTGTCTAAGTGTAGGAAATGTAATATGTTTGAAAGACAGGAAATAGAAATTGTTTAACAACCACATCCGTCGAACTTAAAAAATGGGCTCTGGCCTTGGCATCAACATCCATCATCGCCCATTTCGCTACATTCAAGGGGCAGCACCCTTTTCCACCATGGCTTCATCAGCAGCATCCTCCCCAGCATCCTTTCCAGCATCCTTCCCAGCATCGCCACCAGCATCCTTTGTAGCTGCGGCATCATCCACCTTCTCAGTTACCTTAGTAGACTCCTCCGCAGCAGACTTCACAGGAGGCTCCACAGAGTTACCACCAAGATTATTCAGCTTCATCTCCTAAGCCTCAACATTCCATGAAGGGCATTCGAAGCCCAGGGCCTTAGCCTCATACGCCATTTTCAATCTAGCCTGGAGGAGGGAGACGACAACAGAGTTCTTGAGGCCTTCCCGATATGAAGCCATATCCTGCTCGTGTTGAAACTGGGCAGCATCAGACTCGACTTGGGCCTCGTGGGTGATCTTCTTGATGGCAAACTGGTGCTCTTGGGTCATTGATTTGTACTTGGCTTCGTAGGGCTCTGATTTGGTGGTAGCAATCGCTGCTTGGTCCGCAATGGTGGCTTCAGCCTTTTTCAGCTTGCTCTCTAGCATCGTGTTTAGGCCACATGCGTCTTCATAGAGGAACACTAGACGTTCCAGACCCTACGATCAAAGGGACAGGTATCAATATATGGATATTCATATTGAATATATGTGTGTAGGATATAGGATAAGGATATTAACCTGATTAAGGAAGCCGGTCATGAATTTGCTGGACTCGGTGAACCCGTGATTCTCAAAGGGAAACACGTCAGATGAGGTTGGAGAATCTGCTTCCTGCCTCTTACGAGAGCTAGATGCTCGAGTCCTGGATGCTGGGGGAGCTTTGGGTGCAGTAGCGGTTTTTGAACTTGTAGACTTTGACGTGACTGCTGGCTTAGGGTTGGTTTCTTGCTTGACAGGCATGAGGCCAGAGAAACTGTCCAACTCATCGAGCTGGAAGCCTTCAAGATTGATAATTGGCACTATAAAGAAGGGAGAAATATTTAACTCTTAACACTCATATTCTGTAATTAGTCTAATAACATAGTTACCAAACATTTCTGAACTTGACTTTTTACTTGAGCTTATAAGAGACAGGGAGAAGGTTTCTTCACTGTTAGGAAGTCGATAGATCTCTTTCATCCTGAGGTCCGATTCTGCACTTGGAGGGGCTAAATCTCTGAAATTTGCTGCACAAGAAATGAAGATGTCAGTCAAGGATATAGTTTTAAAATATATTTGGGGATATTCCTAAAACCCTAAATCCTACCCGAAGTCAACCATGCAACTGGCAGATCAAAACCCTTGACGATAGAATCCCTTTTTACGAAAAAGAACTTTCATTGCCACTGATCTTTGTTCTTAGTGGCCTTAAGGATTAGGGGGTTCTTAGAGGTGGAGAATAGAAGAAAACGGCTATTACCATGGGACCTCAGTCGATATGCTATGGGCAGATCTTCGACACAAAGATCAGGGACATGACGAGATTTAATTTGGTCTAACACCATTAAAACTCGCCACACCATTGGCATGGTCTGAGCATAACTGTGGCTAGTGAGTTCGAAAAAGCGGGAAATGAAGGTTGGAAAAGGATACCGGAGTCCCAAGGAGAAAGGATAGGCTAAAAAACACACCCACTCGTTTGATACCGCGTCTGATCGGACCACCCGGTCAAAAGGGCGAATGATCACTCCGGCAGGAAAGGCACCAGAATCTTTTAAGGCGGCAATGTCGATGTTGTTGAAAGAGCAAATCTCCTTTTCGGGTTCTCGAAGAAGGTTTTGACTTTCGAGGGTTGGGGCTGGCTCGTTTGAACGTGATCTTGTTCGTGAGACCATGGAAGATTTCAACCAGGAAACGAGAAATTTAAGCAGAGAAAAACAGAGAAGAGAAAGAGAAAGAATACCTGAAAAATTGCTTGAAGTGAGATGATCATAATGAAGAATATTCCGGCTAAATATAGCCTGTATGTAGGGGGTATGGAGTAAATATCGCATGGGAAGTTGTAGCGTGTCACTTAAACCGTCGTTTCAACTTAATAACCTCGATTTATGAGATAAGCTTTAAAATATATCCGTTGGAATTGGTATACCAACAGATATATTTTGGGGACAATTGTTATGGGTGGTTTTCTGCTCATATATCCTGAATAATATTCTGACTATGTTTCTTTTGTTGTGATCAGGATACCAGATCAGGATATTGGTAACATCCTGATACAGTATCCTAGTAGTGACTAATTAATTGTCACACCCCCAAAATCCACACGCGGAGTACCACCGCCTGGAGGCGTGACTGGCCAGGATCAAGCCACCAATCATATTGAACATAACAAGTAATAAGTAAAATTCAACCACACAATATGAAAGGTGTTTCATATCAAAAACATAGTTAAGTGTTTAGCGGAAGCATAATTGTAAAACCCAATGTAAGTATTAAGTACGAAATAAAGTAATGTTTCTAGCATGGCACACACTGCCATGTCCCACAACAACCGCGTCTCCCTGTGCAAGCTCCATGAGTACCTAACGACCTGCAAGGCATGTAACAACGAGTTAACAACAAAGTTGAGCGAGTTCACAGTTTGTTGCTTAGTTATAGTATTCGTTTCGTAAAACATATGTTCG
Organism: Helianthus annuus; assembly: GCF_002127325.2. Lineage (NCBI taxonomy): Eukaryota > Viridiplantae > Streptophyta > Magnoliopsida > Asterales > Asteraceae > Helianthus > Helianthus annuus. The sequence continues at coordinate 101,892,319 of NC_035447.2, read as the reverse complement.
TTTTGTAAACCATGTATCGTATTAATTCGTATCGCGGTCTCCCAGACATGTGTGCGAAGATTAGTGGGGACTTCCCATGTGTTACACACCGTTTCGTCGTAAATCCCTTTCGACGAAACCCATCCCTTTCGTCGTGATCATCTTCGGCGAAACAACCTCCGTTTCGTCATATTTACTCTCGGCGAAACACTCCCTGTTTCGCCATGATTTGCATTTCGTCTACACGTCAGTTACGTCATGTAACGAGTCATCACCCAGAAACCCTAATCATTATCCACAGCCGTTACACTCTATTATCAATCATCATCATACAGAAATCATTCGATGTTCAATCAATCAGAGCAGAATCATTCATTAATCTCAATCGACCTTTATCATACAATGACTATTACATGAACACAAATTCACTGATTCACAACATCAACCAATCTATCCCACAAAACAACATCCTATTCAAAACTACAACATCAAGAACCCTAAACATTTGCAGATTTAGCACTTTGTCATCACATAATTAGAATAGCGTTTACGAGTTTCATTATTATTCATACATATTATAATAACCAATCAAAAGGAATTCCAAACATAAGACCAAGCATTATATATTATCGATGAATCATGCAGTGATAACAATCAATTTAAGTCATGCAAAGGGTTAAACAATAACCGTGATAGCGGAAACACTAAGTTGATCGATCTAGTAGGCTTCACACACACAGGATTGCCGTCGCTAAGAGGAGAGAGCTCTAGGGTTTCTGATTTGCTAAAAGTGTCTCGAATGAAACTGTAACACCTAATAAATATCCGTGTAACGTATTTAGGCCCTTACTGGGCTTCGGCGAAACTGGGCTCGGCGAAACACCCGTTTCGTCGGGATGCTTGTGACGAAACAAACTCTGTTTCTTCGGTATGAGTTATGGCGAAACACTTGTGTTTCGTCGGACATGTTCAAGGTTTAAGTAGTTAAGTTTTTCAAACAGAATACATGATAAACACCTTGATCACATAAACAGATAACATATCAAACAACCATCTCAACATATAATCCAGTGTGTACAGTTACAAAGCAAACAAGTCATGTAAACAAACAACTAAACAATTAATCGTGCAATTAATGCGAAGACGGAATCTTGGAAACTCGAATTGTCACATTATCCCCAACTTGAAAGAAATTTCGTCCCGAAATTTATTATGTGGTTACTGAGGAAGCTAGTTAAGTTGTGCAGTTTACTGGTTTTCTTGTGGTGTCACATCATCCCCCCGTTGATTTGGAATTTTGTCCCAAAATTCTGTAGTAGCTTCAGCCTCAGTAGTAGTTGCATTGTTCTCGAACAATTGGGTATACTTGAGTTTCATTTGATCTTTTCGTTCCCAGGTGAACTCTAGGCCACGACGGGAGTTCCAACGAACCCGAACAAGAGGTATTCTGGTGTGCTTGAGGACCTTAACATCCTGGTCCGTGATTTCAACTGGTTCCTCGACGAATCAGAACTGATCGATGATAGTGAGCTCCTTCAAAGGAACTATGAGGGTCTCATCTGACAGACACTTCTTCAGATTTGACACGTGAAATACGTTGTGAACTCCACCAAGTTCTGCTAGTAGGTCCAGTTTGTAGGCCACTTTGCCTATTTTCTCTATGATTTCGAACGGTCCGACATACCGCGGATTGAGCTTGCCTCGTTTGCCAAAACGAACTACACCTTTCCAAGGTGAGACTTTGTGTAGCACTCGATCCCCAACCTAGAACTCGAGTGGTTTCCTGCGCTTATCAGCGTAGCTTTTCTGACGGTCACGAGCTGCCGCCATTCGTTGTCGTATCTGAGCAATTCTTTCTGTAGCATCGACTACGAGTTCAGGACCCGTGATTTGACTATCGCCTACCTCTACCCAACAGATAGGTGATCGGCATTTACGCCCGTACAATGCCTCAAATGGAGCGGCTTGAATGCTGGTGTGGTAACTGTTGTTATATGAAAACTACACTAACAGGAGATGTTTTTCCCAGCTGTTGCCGAAGTCGATTACACATGCACGCAGCATGTCTTCTAGAGTTTGAATAGTGCGCTCAGACTGCCCATCCGTCTGAAGATGGTAACCTGTGCTCATGTCTAATCGAGAGCCAAAAGATTTGTGCATCGCTTGCCACAGTTCAGAAGTAAAACGTGCATCACGATCGGAAATAATAGAAGTTGGCACCCCGTGCCTCGAAACCACTTCTTTTAAGTAAATGTCTGCTAAGGTAGAGAACTTGTCTGTTTCCTTGATAGCCAAGAAATGTGCAGACTTAGTGAGTCGATCCACGATCACCCAAATAGTATCATTCCCACGTTAAGATCTAGGCAGGACAGTAACAAAATCCATGGAAATTTCCTCCCATTTCCATTGTGGTATCTTCGGTTGTTGAAGTAGGCCTGATGGTTTCTGGTATTCGGTCTTGGCTCTCGCACAAGTCAAACATTTGCTAACGTAAGTTGCTATGTGAGCTTTCATGCTAGGCCACCAATATGTAGTTCTGAGATCGTGGTACATCTTATCTGAACCAGGATGTTCTGAGTAGCGAGACTTATGCGCTTCATCCATCACAAGTTCTCGTAAATTTCCATAGAGTGGGACCCAAATGCGTTCTGTTACGTAATAGGCGTCGTCTTCCTTTTGTTCTAACCGTTGCCTTGAACCGCGTAGGGCTTTAGCCCTGACGTTTTCTGGTTTCAATGCTTCTACCTGAGCATCTGGTATCTGTGCAGGAAGACTAGACTAGATGGTAAGTTGTACGGCTCGTACACGCCTAGGTGTAGTATCCTTTTGACTGAGGGCGTCGGCCACAACATTTGCTTTGCCCGGATGGTACTTGATGGAACATTCGTAATCGTTCAGTAACTCGACCCATCGACGTTGACACATGTTTAATTCCTTCTGTTTGAAGATATGCTCGAGACTCCTGTGATCGGTGTAGATAGTGCACTTGGTACCGTACAGTTAATGTCTCCATATCTTAAGCGCGAAAATAACAGCTTCTAGCTCTAGATCGTGTGTAGTGTAGTTCCTCTCATGAACTTTAAGTTGGTGATGTGCGTTGGTGTGTATATATTTTAGATATATATTTTAAGCCCTTTTTACACTTTTTAGTCAAGTTTTAAATTTATAAAACACGATATTTACTAACACTAAACACACATATGGGCAAGTGCACCCATCGTGGACGTAGTATAGTGTTGGTAAGATACCGAGGTCGTCCAAGGACACAAGAGCTTTTAGTACCGGTTTATCCTCAACGTCTGATCAAATCAAAATGTTAGAAAAAAGATTTTTTAAACTAAGAAAATAAAACTAACTAAATGCTGAAAAATAAAATAAAAATAAAAACAGATAGACAAGATGAATCACTTGGACCCGACTCGTGTGTTAGTATAACCTTTGATTATTTTTGCACTTTTGCACTTGTTTAAGAGATTATCTTAGTTATTGTAGTAGGCCCCTCTTTTGAAGGCGACGTTACCCTCAACCTAGTAGTTTGAGTCAGCAAGGATACAATCCTAAAGGGTTGGATTATTGAAAATAATTAATTAAGTTATTAATGCAAATTATGCAAATTTAGTAAATATTGTTTTCAAATAAGCTCTTTTTGGAGAAAAATAACTGGATTGTTTGCAACTCCTAAATTTTTTGGGATTTGCAATTAGCAGCTTAAAAACATAAAAACAGATGGTTTGCTACCATTAACTATCAATGTGAAAGTCTCAGGGATAACTTTTTAATATACATCCATCCTAGCCAAATTAAATAAACATTTGTTTTTTTTATACCAATGAGGGTGGGGGCAATATGAACTCATTATATAAGCTTTCCAGGGGACCTACCTTAAACATGGATCTTATCTCCATCCTAGGATCTGCTATGGCAACAGAAGACGAGGTGCACGAATCCATGATACAAGGTGAACCATGGAATTCGACGCTATCCAATGCCACAATTTACCTACTACACTTCGAAATTTAAATCCAAGTGCTTATACACCTCGAGTTGCCTCAATTGATCCTCTTCACGAAGATCAATTTAAACTCCAAAATTCTTGAACAGGTAGCACACCACCATTGTTGCACCCCAAACTTCAACCCTTTCGATGGATGGCGGTGGTGTTTTTCTTAGTTGGGGTTGAAATTGATCATTGAAAATTGTTTGATCAACGGTTGGAATTGTTTTTCTCATTTGGAATCATTGGATTTTTGTTGGATAAGATGAATTCTGGTGGATTTGCAGAGGGTGATTATAGGTGGTGTGAGGGTGGGAGTAGGTGGTTGCAGTGTGTAGATATAATATATATAGTTTATTTTGCTTTAATTTTAAAATGGTTATAAATAAGTAAAAGGACCAAATTACCCTTCACTAAACAGTTAAGATTAACTGGGTTAGGCTCAAAGGACATACAATGCAAGATTTTGAAACAATAAGTACAAAGCTTGTCAATTTTAAAGACAAAGGACACCGCCTGCAATCTGGTATATAGATAAAGGACAAAACTTGCAATTCACTCTAAAAAGTATTATACTAAACACTTGTCTTCACCAAGTGATGTAAGAGACTTAGGCAAATGTAGGATCGTTTGCTGACCCGAACGAGTCGTTCAGAGGTTGTCTCTTGCGTTTCAGATGCGGAATAATAAGAAATGCAAGTAGATATAGCTTGTTCTTCCTCCTAACTGCTTGTTTTATTGATTTGAAACGTTTTACAGCGCAATCGTCACACCAGCAGAGCTTCGGCGTGGAATTCAACAACTTACTTCTGAGGATCGCTTAAACTACCCTATATATAGGCAGCTGGGTCCGCTTATGTGTCACATGACCATAAGAGCGGACCAGCTTAGTCCACATAAGCGGACCAGCCTGACAAATGAGCGAACCTAGATCCTCATGACCCTATGAGCGGACCTAACTCATAAAACCTATACAGACTCTAGTTTTCTCGTATTTCGTGCCCTATGCTATACAATACGATATAAGACCTGATCCTAGACACCTAGACGCAATCAACAGATGTAGTGCACCAACAGACTCCCCCTCAGATGTTGATGGAGTCGCAAATACACCCTGACAATGAAACTGTGTCTTCACATCTTTAGTCTAGATCAGTCTCTGGGCTTTCTCCTCTTTCAATCTTCAGACTCCCCCTATCGAATTACTGGCATTCTTTTGTTCTTCAGTAACATCTTCATGATCTTTGTCTGGCTTTAAAATACTCTAATTCTCTTGATCAGATCTCTTGATTCCTTAAGTTCATCAGCATCAACGATAGACTTGATCTTCAGGATCAGAATCTGACTCTACTCATTCTTTCAGTATTGATTTTCAGGATCGAAACTTGACTCTCTTTCATCAGAGATCTTCAGATATTGAAACCTGGCTACCTGCACAATCTCAACCCCGAAATGAATTTTCTAATTTTATCACATATCAAATACCTGTGTACCAACACATGACTCCCCTCATAAACATCAATTAAGACTCTCTCTCAAATTTCTATGATGAACCACTTGAAAAGGTTAGATTTAACAATAATAGTTAGATTTACACAAGCACTCCCCCTCAAATGCTGCTCATCATGTTTAGCACTCGGAATTTTGAAAATCAGTTTTCCAACATCAGTTGTCGAAAATCTTTTTGACTTTTTCAAAATTTAGCTAAAACACACTAAAATCTTTTTGGATTTTCTGAGAGATATTACCTGACACTACTAGTAAACAAAAACATACAGAAATGTAATATTTACAAACAATATTTTTGTGAGTTCGTGCGAGAGGATCATATCAGATTCTGAGACTAATCACTAACACCGTTAAGCTTGATTTCATTTGAAGCTTTAAACAATTTACCTAGATTGTCAGTATGTTTGTCCACTTAAATTCTCAACACAAATTTCAATTGATTCGAGATATAAGATTAATGTTTTAGAGACTTAAACTTAATTGTGTATCACTCCACTTGAATATACTCCTGTATCGAGATCCCAAATATTCAGTCTTACAGGTGAGTATACCACAGCTGATATCTGTAAAGGGGTTAGATGCGAAACCGTGAGAGCTCAGGTTAGAACTTCCGTTCAGCAGAGAGATGACGGCTCGACTTTTGGTGGGTCCCCTTTACAGGATCTTTTTTACAACAGCAATGACTATCAATTTTATTGTTAAATCAGATTGCTGAGGGCGGCGCTTTTTCAAGCATTTTGCGAAAAGCATTATCCGGGGACTAGGTCAGAACTTCCATTCAGCAGAAGTCCCGGGATAATACCCCAGATATCACTGAGTATAAAGACCTAGTATCTCAGAATACGGGACCTTTCAAACAAGATTTCAGGGGTTACCCATATATCCAAGAATAGTTACCCACGAATCAAGCAAGTTTGAATTTAGGTTTATATCTCGTTTCAACTTACTAAATGTGCGAAAATCTACTGACACATCCGCAGTGAGATTGTTTATCACATTTTAACTTTACATTTCTTTAGCGTGTCGTGATAGTCCACTGATGTACTATCATTTCCTCTTTTTACAACGAAACTCTTTTTTTTTTAATTTTATCATGTTTTTGGCTTTTTCAAAATTTCAAATGTTTTTGGATTTTCTAAAATATTACTTACTCCCCCTAAAATGCAAACACATTTCAAAGAAAATTTGAAAACTTCTAGACTCTTGACCCACTAGAAACATGAAAAGTAAAACAAACTGTACAGAAACTTGACAACTGACACTGAATCACATCAAATCGTCATTCACTCGGCACAAACAATCAGAACTCCCCTATCACAAACCATTTTCTCATTTTAGATCTCAAAACACTTAAGTTTGTTTTAATCAAAATGACTTTTCCGGAAAATGAATTTGTATTGATAAAAACCACTTGTAGGTCTATCATTCTAAAAACGGGGATGTGGTTCATCATCTTGTCTATCTGTTGCCATGAATAGTAAATCAAGTACAATTTAATGTCCCTGATTTACCATTTGCATTTTAGAACCTTCTGTACCACTTGTAAAAATACAAACATCTCAAAATATAATCACAAATACCACTTGTAAGATCAAGGTTACCACTTGTAGGAATGTTACGTCTACATCACCATTTTACCAATCAGGATGCCGATTCCTGCTTCGCAATTACCAACCTGGAAGCTCCAGCGTAGTCCTTCAACCTGCAAAACATTAAACACATTTCAAAATCTTACAAACAAACTTTTCAAACACTAGAAAGATGCCGATTCCTGATCCACGATATAAACTTGGGATCTCCGGCGTAGTCCTTCGACTATCATGGGAAACAAACTTCCATCCAAGTCTTCTCATACTTGATGGATTTCAACTCTTGAGCAGTAGGGTTGTATGTTGCCTTTTTCGTGGTATAAAAATCTTTAACCCCCTTTGCTCTCCCACTCAGCATTTTCCCAAAAATCTTTTTAACATTCCCGTTGAATGTTTTCTCGACATCAAAATCTTTTTTCTCAATGTAAAACTGATTTGAAATCTCAGTTTTTCCAACTTTCTTTTTCACTTCCTCAAACTTCAATGATGGAAACTCCTCATCATTCACTGAGATCTTCTTTTCAACCTGTGGATCTTCTGGCTTTGTGGAACCAGATTCATTGCCGACATTCACTTCACCTTTCTTTGCAACCCACACCTGGTTGTCTTTTCCTTTCTTTTTGTAAAAATTCTTTTCCGAACACTCACCAACCTCAAATTTTGAATTTTCAAAAATTTTAGGTCTATTGGTTGGTGTGTCAACATCAACAACTTTCTCTTTCAACTTCTGAGAAACTCCCTGTTTTGATTTGTCACTATTCGAACAATTCCATGCAATATGACCAGCTTCATTACATTTATAACAGGTTCTAGTCTCTCTTTGATAACAAATATCAGCTCCATTCATCTTTCTTTCAGCAAGAAACTCTTTATTAGACTGTCTCCAGAACGGTTTCTCCTGTTCTTCCTCAGCACTTCCACCTGACACAAATTCAGATTTTGTTTTAGAATTTCTCATACTTTTATCATTTTCTGGTGGAACAAAACCAAGACCTTTCTTTTTGTAGCTACTATTCTGGTTAGGTTTCTTTTGAAAACCAGGACCAGAATTGTTGCCTTTTTTCTTATTTAAACGTTGCTGAATTCTAGAAGTGTATTTTTTAGATTTTTCAAAACTTTTCAAAACTTTTAATTCTGGAATATTAACTTCTATTAGTTTGAAAGTTTTGTTTATTAGTTCCGTTTTAATACTCATTATTGGGAACTCTTTATTGTAATATAATTTGTCCGAACCATTCAAAGTATACACAACTTCGAATGTTTCATCATTCAAATCTGCCTTTGACAATAAAAATTCTTTACTATAAGACCGTTTATTCGACGAATTTTGACTGTTGACTGACGACTTTGACTTTCCAGACCCAGATTTCGACTCAGACTCCTCATCAGTATCCAACACCTGATCGACCACCTTTTTGATTAATTCAGACTCATGATCAGTATCGGACGAGGTATACGTGACATCAATGTTATCTGGTAAAACGTCAGTTGTGTCGGTTTTAAGCTTTATATTGACTGCTTTTTCCAATTGCTCTTCATTTGGTCTCCTAGGTGAATAACCATCCCAAATCGGAGGCGGACATTTGTTGTAACTAACAGTCGATTTCTTACCACAGTCTTTCTTGTTTTTTAGCTTCTCATCTTTGAAAGCTTCCATACCTGCAACAGTTGGGTAAATACGATCAATGAGATAATCAGAACTAGAATAACTTTGCAATAAGCGTCTAATTCTCTCATTCTCTATTTTTTCCGTCTCCAACTCTTGCTTCCACTTAGCACTCTCTTCGATGTAGAAGTTTATTGCTTTTTGTTTTGTCATTAAAACTGCATTCAACATCGTCAATGCTTGCTCTCTTTCTGAGTTTGTCTTTTGAAGACCAGTTACTGTTTTATTCAAAACATCGTAAGATTCTTTCACATAGTTGAGGTTGAACAGTAACTGCTCCTTTTTCTTCTTATATTCAGCTATGATGTCGTCTTTAGCTGCACAATTCTTGCAATCTTCCAAGCACTTCTCACACGGCTTGACGACTTCAACAATCTTCTCAACTTCTATTGTTTTAACAACTTCAACCACTTTTTCTACCTCAATCACCTTTTCTTCTTCTTTCACAACCTCAGTAATCTTCTCAGCAACATTCTTAGCGTTTTGAATATCACCTTCAAATTCAGCTTGTTGTTCTTTAGCAGCTCGTTTTTCTTTCAGTTTCTCCATTCTTTCTGCAAAATAAAAATGAAAACTTTCAGGAGAAAGATGAGTTTTTGCAATATTTATGTGTTTTTCTTCCTCATCATCACTGCTACTGTGATCAGGTGATCAATCAAACTGTACAGACTTATCAGAATCACCATCTGATACATCAGAATCAGACGGTGTTTTATCAAAAACAACTTCCTTTTCTTGGACATTTTCATTTTGTACACTTTTATCAGAACACTGTAAATCTTCATCTAAACCCTGTAAACCTTCATCTGAACTTTCTGACACTTCCCCAGAATGTTCTGAAAGTTTATCAGTACTATCTGAACTTTCAGATGACATAGATTTTTCATCTTCACTTTTCACAGTCTCTCCAATAGATTTCATCCAAGTAGCAAACAAATCTGGCTCTCAGACAATCTTGGCAATGAAGGCTTTGAACTCTCCCTTCTTATCCACAAACATATCCCAACTGAAACCTTCTGGTAGTTTCTCATCATCTTGATCACTAATGCGTGCTGCTGTTGCTTCAGATGATATATAATCACTCCAGCTGAAATCTACCAAACATGCTCTCTTCAGATCTTCAATCTTTCTCCCGTGAGCTGTCTGCGGTTCTTGGGATTGACCAACTTGTTGATAGATAGCTTTGCGGTAGTAATCATCTTTCCTGAATGGATTCTGTGCTCCGCTAGCTTCTCTTCCTTTACACTCCCGCTTGAAATGGCCTTTCTCCCTGCATCGAAAACAAGTAACTTTAGATTTATCAAAACCTAAAGTAGAGACATGTGCATCAAGAAAGTCATTTCTCCCGGTAATGGTTTTGAATTTCTCAGCTCGTCGAAGAACACTTGCAAGACACCATTTAATATCCATGAGTTCCATTTCTTCGGCGTCTATCTGATCGTAATCTTCTTTGGTAAGCATAGGATTTCCGATCCGACCAGTAACAAGACCCTCATCGGATAACAGAACTGAACTCAGAAGTGCCATGTGGTCTTTAGCAGTGTCTTCAGAGAAGCTTTGACCTTCTGGAAGATTAAGAGCTATGTTACATTGAATTATGTATCCATTTCCGGTTTTTGTACCCTGAGACTGAAAACTCGTGTTAGTCTCTTTCGGATTCACACTCGGAAACGATGAAAACCCACTGCTACTTTTGTTCGAACCCTGATCAGCCTTTTCAGTTGAATCACCAGCACTGAACGCAGTTTGTATCTTCGGACTTCTTTCAGACTCAGTGACTGGAACACTACCCCGGTAATACATCTTCATATCCTGTTGACCACTCGGACTATTCATCCTTGTGATCTTTTGCTGCTCAAGATCCTGACTTTCTATTTTCTCAATAAACTGTGAAATAGTTAACCCGTCATACACACCAGTATTCTTTAAAATCATCAAATACGTTCCCCACTCTTTCTGAGGTAATGCGTCAGCCAATTTATCCACCCATTCTTCACGACCTTTTTCAACTCCCAACATAGACAACGATCGCACCAAGTGACAGTACCTCTCGATTAGCTTTTTAGTATCCTCTCCCGGTAAACTGCTAAACAAATCGAATTCTTTCTTTAACAGTGCTTTCTTACTCTTGATCATGTTTTCACTTCCCTCGAATTTAACCTTAAGAGCATCCCATATTGACTTAGCAGTTTTGTCGTGCTGTAACAAGATGAATATATCTTCCTTTATAGCCTGCTGCAACAAACTGATCATCATTTTCTCAGCTCAATACATCGCTCGTTCTTGATCAGTAAACTCGGATATCTCTTTAACAACCTGCAAATCTGTTCGAGGCAATGTGTACTTTTTCAATATGCACTCCCACGATCTGAGATGGTTTGCTTGAACCCAGCTTTCAAACCGATCCTTCCATCCATAATACTCCTCAATGCTCATCAATCTAGGGGCTTTTGAGTCGTTCCCGTCTCTTTTCTAAATTCATTGCTTGAGCAATTGCGGCTGGAGTAGTCGATGTAGCAAAAGCGTTGTAAAACTCGGAATCCATACTGACTTATAAGCGAACTAAACAAATGACAGAAAAGCGATCCAACTCTTGAACAAATAAGCGAACCAGAATTGTACACTCGAGCGAACCAGATGGTACTTTGGAGCGGACCTAGATGATCAAATAAGCGGACCAGATTTTGTCCTTTGGAGCGAACCAACAACACCAATTTGGAGCGAACCAGGTGAAACTTGTACTAAAAAGCGAACCAATCACGTCCAGAAAAGCGAACCAGACATGATCTAAGAGCGGATCCCGATGACGTCACTACGAGCGAACCATATACCGAGCATGATTTGACCTGTTTTTATGCTGTATTTTGACCTGAAACTTCCAAGGGTATGTCTAAGTATGATTATACACAATCTGTGAGCTTTTGAACGAAATTCAACCATGAAATCTCCCGGAAATGAGAAAATAAGGTGTAGAAGTAAGAAGAAACGATGAGAAACAGCTACAATCTGCAGAAAACCTCCTCCCAAGCTCTGATACCACTTGTAGGATCGTTTGCTGACCCGAACGAGTCGTTCAGAGGTTGTCTCTTGCGTTTCAGATGCGGAATAATAAGAAATGCAAGTAGATATAGCTTGTTCTTCCTCCTAACTGCTTGTTTTATTGATTTGAAACATTTTACAGCGCAATCGTCACACCGGCAGAGCTTCGGCGTGGAATTCAACAACTTACTTCTGAGGATCGCTCAAACTACCCTGTATATAGGCAGCTGGGTCCGCTTATGTGTCACATGACCATAAGAGCGGACCAGCTTAGTCCACATAAGCGGACCAGCCTGACAAATGAGCGAACCTAGATCCTCATGACCCTATGAGCGGACCTAACTCATAAAACCTATACAGACTCCAGTTTTCTCGTATTTCGTGCCCTATGCTATAAAATACGATATAAGACCTGATCCTAGACACCTAGACGCAATCAACAGATGTAGTGCACCAACAGCAAACATGGCCTTGATTGTCAAGAACTCTTACGATCAATCTTGGATCCCGAGAAGACTCACACACTCTATGATGGACAATGGATGATGGTGGTGGATGATGGTGTTGTGATGGTGGTGGGTGGTGGATGAAGTGTGAGAGAGGTAGTGTGCCAAGGGATGAGTTGCAATGAATCCAAGCACTCCTATTTATAGGCTGAACAGAGGCCTGGGCACGGCCCCATGTCCGCTGGGCACGGCCCCGGCCTGTCTGACATTATCTCTCTTCATTAATTGTAATTCGCAATTACAATTAATGCGCCTGCAGTACTTTGGGCACGCCCCCGTGTTCACTGGGCACGGCCCCGTGGTGAGCAATAGAAGCTTCTACAGGTTTGTCTTTTCTGCTGCTTCTTGGGCACGGCCCCGTGCTTGCTGAGCACGAGGCGTGTTCAGCCTTCTGTCTTCCTTGTTTTGCTTGGGAGGATGCTTTCACGGGTTCGGGCTGTCCACTTATGTTCTTTTTCTTGTATTTATGTTAGATTTAGCTGTCTTTTTGCTTCTTTTGTTAATTTGAGCTCATTTAATCCTGAAAATACAAAAGGAAGACAGAAACACACTTTTTCCAACATTAGTACTTAAAAAGGGTTAGTTTTATGCCCCATTTGATGTAATTTATATGTTGCATTTTACACACATCAAATATCCCCACACTTGAATTTTTGCTTGTCCTCAAGCAAAACTCTTTAATATGTGGCTTACACTCCCAAAATGGAATGGGTAGAAGAGAAGGTTTTGGGCTTGTCATAGAGTGTCGGGATTTTCCAAGATTGTTTAGGTTTTATTTTTACTTATTTACAATCCTATTTGTCATGATTTATTAAAAACTTTTCATAAGATAAATTATTTATTATGGCATAACATACCTTTCTAAAATTCCATTTATATACAAGTTCACATACCTCACGGGAGAAATCACTCACACTCGGCCGAAGGTGTATTTTTAGTGAATCACTCGAGAGCGGCATGGAACTTATTCCTAACATAAGCTTGCCAAGCAATCAATCCTCCTCCTTTTTAACTTTATACCTTTGTAAATATCAGGAGGACTTTTCGGGTGAAGGGTTAGGCTTGGGCTAAAGGTGGGTGGTTGGGTTAGTGGTTAGTAGAAAAAGGGCGAAAAGCGTAAAAAGCGTCGGTTTTCGTAAAATATTTTGTTTTTGTGACTTTTTATTTTTAATGAAGTATTTATTCAAACAAGCTTTTGTTCGAGGAGCTTTGTTTGTTTATTTCTAACTTCATTGTAATTTTTTTTTGTCACACGAAGACCGAGCTTGTTACTAAAATAAAAGGTAAAAATAAAAAGGGTTTTGGGTGGGTAAAAAGGGTTTTGGGTTAAGAAATGAAAAGGTTTAGGCTCAAAGGGGCTAACTAGGGGAATTTTTGGGTAGGTGAAAAGAAAAAATAAAAATAATGGTGTTGAAAGAAAAAGGGTTAGTCCTAATGCCTCCATCATTTACTTACTTGGGTTTAAGTTGGTAAGGACCGGGAATGCATTGTCGTGGCAAGTTCTAGAGTCGTAAGAACCAAGCGGCTATTCACACAAGAAACGAAAAATGAGCATTTAGCGTAAGGATGTATATTTCTATGCTCAATAAAGGCTCAAACTCACTTTTGTGGGAATGGGTTTTTATGTGATCAAGTATATATAATCGAATTTTAACTAAGCTTGTAATGTCGTTTCATAATTTTCTTATGTTGGTTCTTTTTATCACGACGCTATCGGTTGTAAACTTATAAAAATATAACCTTGTTAGTCTTAGAATTCCCAACTTAAACTTAGACAAGTAAAAAAAATGAAAATTTTTGAAAAACTTTTGGGGTGATTAGCGGTTCCAATAGAGATTTGTGTAAGGCTTGTTATTAGGACTTGCAAAATTCAAGGTTTTAGCATCCCCCCCCCCACACTTAAATTACACATTGTCCTCAATGTGTCCCCAAAATAAATTTTTAGGTTGATTGAATGTGCAAAATGGTCTTAAAAGCAAAATTTTTATGTTACTGGCAGTCTGGGCACGGCCCGTGTTGAGTAGACACGGCCCCGTGTTCAAGTGCCAGTAACTGGAACTTATAGAAGTTGAACACGGGTGCGTGTTCGCTGGGCACGACCCCGTGTCTGACCAAAAATCTGCAGAAGTTTGCCAAACAGTAGGTCTGGGCGATGGGCACGGGGGCGTGTCGGCTGGACACGACCCCGTGTGGACAGTCTGCAAGGCTGAAAAACAGGTTTCTTCTTCCAGTTTCCTGTCATGGCTTTATTAGTGCTAATGATTTAGCACTCTAAGCCTCAATTGTACCTGTTTTACCACTAAATACTATACCAAGCAATACCAAACATCCTAAATTACCATAGTTAATCATCCAAACCATAAAGAAAAATAAAGCAGAAAGTAAAAAGGAGTTACGGAAAGTAAATTGTCTAACACTCGGCACACAGGCCGGAAATTGTTTAGATAGATAAAAAGGGACCTTAACCTGTGGGCTCGCCATCAACCTGCTCATGCTCCTCCTCCAACCTCCTAGTCCATATCCTCATCGCTGTCATCACCTCCGTCCCCATGACCCGCCATATACTCCCGGATGTTCCCGATGTCGTCTTGTATATCGGTGATGCTTCGCTCAATAGCCCCGACCCAGTGATATGTATTGTTGGCAAGGTTGTAGGTGTTCCTAGTGCACATGAGGTTTTCCTGCAAAAGATCATGTAAACTTTGAAGGTTAGGAAAACCGCCTCCTTGGGAGGAGGATTGCCCCGGATCACCATGGGGTTGATACTGGTAGTGGGGAGGTGGAGCGTGAAGGACTAGGGCCTCCTGTGGGTTCCATGCATAGCCTTGCATCCTTTGAAAGCTTACTGACCCGTCTTCCGCCTCATAAATTAGGTTCATGGCGCGGCAAATGTGTATATCAACTCGTCCCGACCATGGGCTCCTTTTAAAGGACCTAGGAATGTGCGTGAAGTGCTTGAAGAGGCGGTACACCCATCCCCCAAAGAAGATAGGGGTTGGTGCACGAGCAAGACGGTTCAGATGCATGTTTCGAAGCAGAAGATATGGAACATCGAGGGCCCTCCGGTTGTGGATGCAGTGAAGGACTACCAAATCTTTTAACCCAACAACACCGCTATTGTCATGTCGCTGACTAAGAGAGTAAGTGAGGAGCCTATGGATGTAGCGATAAAGCGGATCCCTCAGCTTAGTACTCTTTGTGCTGCTCGGGTTGTAGTGCCCTTCACCGATTTGAGCCCATGCGGCTTGGCGCTCGTTTTCGTCCAGATCTCGCAATCCCCCGGTGTTTTCCTCATTTCCCGAATCTTCTTCCGTATACAGTCCCACTATTGCCCCAAAATGTGCCATAGAGATCGAGTACCTTGTCCCACCACATCGAAATGCAACCCCCTCATTGTCAAACGGGTCACACCTTGAAGTGAAGGTGAAAGTACTGTAGAATTCCATAGTGCATTGATGTACCGAACGAAGTCGAGTGGTCAAGGCAACCCTTAGTGGTCCGGTAACAAGGTTGTTGAATCGGTCTAGCTGGTTCACCAAGGTAAATAGGTCCGTGCACGCTTGCCTCGGGTATTCCTCGGGCCTTGTTTGAAGTATTTCATATCTAGCCCTAGCATCAAGCTCTTTGGCATTGAATCTTGTGAACTTCGCCATCTGCAGGAATACACAAAAAGTTAGCGTCAAACGATAAGATTTTCGGTGAAAAACTGCAAACAGTTAGCTGGACACGGCCCCGTGTTTAGCGGGCACGACCCCGTGTCCAGGCGTCTGTTACTCAAAAACTTCATTTTTCGACCCCGTTCCGAAAATCTGAAAATTTTTGGCCAAGTAGGTGCGGTTTTCCCCGAAAATGAAACCCCAATCTCCGTTTTTCCCAAAACAACCCGTTTACCCCTTCGATTTTATCTTTTTCGGTTCAAAAACAAGGGTTTGAGGTTTTTGTGAGAAATCGGGCAAATCTATCAACAATATAAGTGTATTTACTTCCCATTTCCCTAATCTAAACTAATACTAACAGATTCTTTCAAAAATTTGAGGTTCGATCCGGATGAACTTCAAGAACCCTAGATTTTTCCCCAAATTTTTGATGTTTAACTACATGCAAGTAACTAATCTAACTACTAATGATGATAGAATCATACCTTAATGTTGTTAGATCTAGAGGTAACGTCGAAAATCTACAGAAAATCGCCTCGGACCAGAGCTTTTTCGGGGAAACGGGGCGTGTGGAATGATGTAACTGTTATGAAAAGAGGGTTTTATCCCGACAGTTGCGTCGACACGGCCCCGTGCCGAGCAAAAATTTTAAATTTTTTTTTTGTGTGTGCTCGTGTGAGTGCCCGTTTTTTTTCGAAAACATGGTTAGAAGACTTACCGGTTTCGATGTATACTAACTTGTTCGTAACATACCAGATATGATGTGGATGCTTTTTATTCGTCGACCGTTTGAAGCAAGATCTCTTCTTCCTCATCCTCAATGGATCCTCGATAGAGTTTTAGCCATTGGCCATTGACTTTGAATGGAATCCCATTTCGAGCTTTAATTTCTACTGCACCGTGAGGAAAAATATGGGTGATGGAAAACGGTCCTGACCACCTAGATTTTAGTTTACCCGGAAATAAGCGAAGTCGAGAATTAAACAACAGAACTTGGTCTCCTACTTGAAATTCATTAAGTTTAATATATTTGTCGTGTAAATTTTTCATTCTTTCCTTATAAATTTCAGAGTTAGAGTATGCAAAATTCCTTAGTTCGTCTAATTCATTTATTTGACAAAATCGATTTTTACCTGTAGTTTCTAAGTCTAGGTTTACATTTTTTATTGCCCAGTAGGCTTTGTGAGCTATTTCTACTGGCAAATGACAACTTTTTCCATAGACGAGCTTATACGGGGTCGTGCCTATAGTGGTTTTATAAGCATTTCTAAAGGCCCATAAAGCATCATCTAGTTTATCAGCCCATTCCTTTTTATTTAAACCTACGGTTTTTTCAAGTATTCGTTTTAAACCTTTGTTAGTCACTTCGGCTTGTCCATTTGTTTGAGGGTGATATGCTGTTGAGACCCGGTGATAGACCCCATATCTTGTTAAGATTTTTTCGAGTTGATGATTGCAAAAATGGGTACCCCTATCACTTATCAAAGCTTTAGGTGTTCCAAAACGAGAGAATAATTTTTCAGAAATTTTACCACTACTCTTCCATCGTTTGTTTGGAGAGCTTTGGCCCCGGCCCATTTAGACAAGTAATCAACCGCCACAAGTATATATTTGTTTCCTTTTGACGTTGGGAAGGGTCCCATGAAATCGAGTCCCCACACATCAAAAATTTCACAAACGAGAATGCCGTTTTGAGGCATTTCGTTTTTGGAAGAAATATTACCTGATCTTTGGCAGGCATCACATGTCTTTACAAGATCTTGCGCATCTTTGTAAATTGTTGGCTAATAAAATCCTGAATCAAATACCTTTCGTGCGGTACTAGCGGCATCATGATGTCCTCCATATGGACCCTCATGACAATGGCGGAGAATTCTTCGTGCTTCGCCACCATGGACACACCTTCGGATGAGTTGGTCAGCACACATTTTGAAAAGATAAGGGTCTTCCCAAAAGTAATGCTTTACATCAGTAAAGAACTTCTTTCTTTGATGATGTGGCCATCCTTTGGTGACTATACCGCTAGCTAAGTAATTAGCGTAGTCGGCATACCATGGTTCTTGTCTGCTTTCCACCATTTCCAAGGATTCTGTTGAAAATTTTTTGTTGATTTGTTTGTCCCTGGTTGCCTCCAAAGTTGGGTCTTCTAAGCGTGAAAGACGATCTGCAGCAGTGTTTTCTGCTCCTCTTTTGTCTTTGATTTCAATATCAAATTCTTGGAGGAGTAGAATCCATCTGATCAAACGTGGTTTTGCGTCTTGTTTCTTGAAGAGGTGTCAGATAGCTGCATGATCTGTATAGACTACAGTTTTAGAAAGAACAAGGTAAGAACGGAATTTATCAAAAGCAAATACCACGGCTAGTAACTCTTTTTCAGTAGTTGTGTAATTTTATTGTGTATCATTAAGTGTTTTACTAGCATAATAAATTGGGTGGAAATGCTTTTCTTTTCTTTGTCCCAAGACTGCTCCAACAGCAAAGTCACTTGCATCACACATGATTTCGAAAGGAAATTTCCAATCAGGGGCTATCATGATAGGTGCATTGACTAGCATTTCCTTGAGGGTTAGAAATGCTTGATTGCAATCCTTGTCAAAGATGAAAGGTGCATCTTTTTCAAGTAATTTTGTTAGAGGTCTTGAAATTTTCGAAAAGTCCTTGATAAACCTTCTATAAAATCCGGCATGCCCTAGGAAACTTCTGATTGCTCTAACGGAGGAGGGTGGAGGTAATCGAGAAATAGTGTCTACTTTTGCTCGATCAACTTCCATTCCTTCGCTTGAGATTTTGTGACCGAGTACTTTTCCCTCTGTTACCATGAAATGCCATTTTTCCCAGTTAAGGGCGAGGTTAGTTTCCTCACATCGAGATAGCATTCGTTCGAGGTTATCAAGGCATTGGTCATATGAATCTCCAAAGATAGAAAAGTCGTCCATGAAGACTTCCATTGTCTTTTCTATCATGTCGTGGAAAATGGCCACCATACAACGTTGGAATGTTGCAGGTGCATTACATAGACCGAACGACATGCGTCGATAAGCAAAAGTTCCGTAGGGGCATGTGAAAGTCGTCTTTTCTTGGTCTTCAGGTGCTATTGGGATTTGAAAATAACCTGAAAAACCATCCAAGAAACAGTAAAATTTATGACCGGATAGTTGTTCTAACATTTGATCAATGAAGGGCAAAGGAAAGTGATCTTTCCTTGTAGCTTCATTTAATCGTCTATAGTCTATACAAACTCTCCGTCCTGTGACGGTTCTTGTTGGTATTAATTCATTCTTTTCATTAGTTATAACCGTCATACCTCCTTTCTTCGGGACTACTTGGACGGGACTTACCCATGGACTATCGGAGATAGGATAGATTAGTCCAGCGTCAAGTAGTTTGATGACCTCATTTTTAACCACTTCTTGCACATTGGGATTTACTCTACGTTGTGGTTGTATTACTGTTTTGTAGTCATCATTCATTAAAATTTTGTGCGTGCACATGGAAGGATTTATTCCTTTGATACCTACAAGCTTCCAAGCGATCGCATTTTTGTGTTTTCTAAGAAGATTGATTAATTTTTCTTTTTCTACGCTACTTAATTTAGATGAAATAATTACAGGTAAATTACCATCTTTCTCTAGAAAAGCATATTCCAAACCTTTCGGGAGTTCTTTGAGCTCAATGGGTGGGTCTTTAGAAGACACCTTATTTTGTGGCTCATCTAGGTCAAGAACTTTAAAGGTTTGTTCTATGGCGACCTCTTCTTCAACAAAGTGGTCAACTTCTTCACTTGTATCAGGTGGCTCATCTTCATCTTCAATTAGAGGGTCATTGTTGCCAAAAGGATATTTCATTGAACGCTCAAGATCTATGCTCCTTTTGAATGCCCCTAACTGAAGAGGTAGGTTATTAAATTTCCGGTTTTTCAAGGCTTCATGAGTTTTGACAAAAGGTTTTCCCAAGACTAGAGGAGTGTCATCGAGGATGACGAAGTCGGTTGGAATAACCATTTGATTTGTTTGAACCAAAACATCCTTAACCACACCGATTGATTTTATTACCTTCCGATTAGATAGAAAAATGGGTATTTGAAGTGGAGAAAAATCACTAATACTTAATTTTTCAAAAATGTAGTTAGGCATTATGTTAACACAAAGTTCTTTATCAATGGTGACATTACTAATAAATGAATTTTGAAAGAAACATGGAACCGGTGTAATGTTAATTTCAAAAGGATCTTCCTTTACTAGTGAAGTTTGATCATTAGTTAACTTAACACTTACCATTTCTTCAATTTTAGTGTTAGTGTTTAACTCTTTTAAAAACTTAGCATGAGTGGTTACTAAACAATGATTTTCAAAAGAAGGTGACAAGAGATTAATTTCTTCAAAATTAGACTCTTCTTGAGATTTAAAGTTATTGGCCTCACCTTTCTCGTTGTTTAGCTCATGTGTCGGTTTTTCACTTATTTGTTCTTCCATTTTTAATTCCTCAATTATCGTTTCTTCCTTTTTTTAATTCTTCTCTTGCGCGGGACTCCTCTTCCCCTGCACAAGATTCTTTTATGCATCTTTCGATAAATTTGAGTTTTTCTATTATCCTATCGGCTATGTCGGTGATAGAGTAAGGATCGGGATCCTCATGGCTTGAATCTGGTTGTTCGATCCTTGGTTCCTCATAGTACTCATATGAAGTAGATGGTTCATACCATTGTTCTTCATTGTAAGCATATGATGGATAAGGGTCGTAATTTTGTTCTTCATAGTACTCATATGAGGTGGGTTGTTCACGCCATGATTCCTCATAATAAGTGTATGAAGGTGGTGGCTCATATCTTGACTCTTCAAAGTATGAGTATGAAGGCTCATACCTTGGTTCATCAAAATATGAGTATGAGGGAGGAGGTTCATACCTTGGGTCTTCATAGGATGTGTATGAAGTCGATGGCTCGTACCTGGGTTCCTCATAATGGTTGTATGAAGCGGATGGTTGAAATAAGTTACAAAATTGTACTGAGTGCGGGTTTCCACAATTAGTGCAATAGTCTCTCATATAATCATCCTCCTCATAGGTGTAGTTGTAGCCTCCTGAGTATTGATCCATAAGAACCAATCAACAGACCACAACTGAGTCTCGGGACCAGAAAACAAAAATAAAGACGGAAACAGAGGCTGGACACGGCCCCGTGTTCAGTGGATACGGCCCCGTGTTCAGGGTCTGTATCTGGGCATTTTAATTAAAGTTAATGGTCTCGTTGGACACGGGGGCGTATTCAGTGAGCACGGCCCCGTGTTCAGACTCTGTATCTGGGTATCTAACTAAAAATATGCAACACGGGGGCGTGTTCAGTGAGCACGGCCCCGTGTTCAGGCTACTGTAAATGCAAACTAAACTAAAATGCAGAAAAATGTGCGCGCGTTTTGAAAAGGTTTTGAAAAACTGATTAGGCCGTCGATTTTAAGCTTTCTTAAAATCCTTGTGTCCCTGGCAACGGTGCCAAAAACTTGATGTGCGTTGGTGTGTATATATTTTAGATATATATTTTAAGCCCTTTTTACACTTTTTAGTCAAGTTTTAAATTTATAAAACACGATATTTACTAACACTAAACACACATATGGGCAAGTGCACCCATCGTGGACGTAGTATAATGTTGGTAAGATACCGAGGTCGTCCAAGGACACAAGAGCTTTTAGTACCGGTTTATCCTCAACGTCTAATCAAATCAAAATGTTAGAAAAAGATTTTTTAAACTAAGAAAATAAAACTAACTAAATGCTGAAAAATAAAATAAAAATAAAAACAGATAGACAAGATGAATCACTTGGATCCGACTCGTGTGTTAGTATAACCTTTGATTATTTTTGCACTTTTGCACTTGTTTAAGAGATTATCTTAGTTATTGTAGTAGGCCCCTCTTTTGAAGGCGACGTTACCCTCAACCCAGTAGTTTGAGTCAGCAAGGATACAATCCTAAAGGGTTGGATTATTGAAAGATAATTAATTAAGTTATTAATGCAAATTATGGTAGGCCCCTCTTTTGGAGGTGACGTTACCCTCGACTAAGTAGTCTGAGTCAGCAGGGATACAGTCCTAAATAGCCGGGTTATAGTATTAATAGTAGTTAACTTATGAGGGGATCAAAGAGTTTGGACCCCCGCCATCCAATACCTTTGGGTATTGAAGGAGGTCCTACTAAATTTGACCCTGGTCCCTTGCAGGACCTCTAAACGCTGAACAAGGGCAAGACCCTTACCAAACCGTTCCCTTAACCCCCGACCAGGTAGCCAACATACCTGCATATAGACTGTGGAGATATGAATGGTGAAAATCTTTTATTTTATATAGACAGTAAAATAATGCCAAGACACCACGGACAAACGATAAGGAAGAATCACCTTCAACATAAGCAACTAGTTATTAAAGTCATTAATACAAAACCAATTAAGAAGTGCAAAAGATTAAAATAAAAAGTATTATACTAAACACTTGTCTTCACCAAGTGATGTAAGAGACTTAGGCAAACATGGCCTTGATTGTCAAGAACTCTTACGATCAATCTTGGATCCGAGATGACTCACACACTCTATGATGGACAATGGATGATGGTGGTGGATGATGGTGTTGTGATGGTGGTGGGTGGTGGATGAAGTGTGAGAGAGGTGATGTGCCAAGGGATGAGTTGCAATGAATCCAAGCACTCCTATTTATAGGCTGAACAGAGGCATGGGCATGACCCCGTGTCCGCTGGGCACGGCCCCGTGCCTGTCTGGCACTATCTCTCTTTATTAATTGTAATTCGCAATTACAATTAATGCGCCTGCAGTACTTTGGGCACGCTCCCGTGTTCACTGGGCACGTCCCCGTGGTGAGCAATAGAAGCTTCTACAGGTTTGTCTTTTCTGCTGCTTCTTGGGCACGGCCCCGTGCTTGCTGAGCACGGGGCGTGTTCAGCCTTCTGTCTTCCTTGTTTTGCTTGGGAGGATGCTGTCGTGGGGTCGGGCAGTCCACTTATGTTCCTTTTCTTGTATTTATGTTAGATTTAGCTGTCTTTTTGCTTCTTTTGTTAATTTGAGCTCATTTAATCCTGAAAATACAAAAGGAAGACAAAAACACACTTTTTCCAACATTAGTACTTAAAAAGGGTTAGTTTTATGCCCTTTTTGATGTAATTTATATGTTACATTTTACACACATCAGTTCGCGTGAGGCGTACGCAATGACCTTATCCCGTTGCATCAAAACACAACCCAGACCCTGAATTAATGCGTCGCAATAAACTACAAAATCGTCTGTACCTTCTGGCAGTGAGAGAATAGGTGCGCTTCAGAGCCTATCCTTTAAGTGCTGAAAGGTTGTTTCCTGTGTATTACCCCAGCGATAGGTGACACCCTTCTGTGTCAGTTGTGTAGGTGGCTGTGCAACCTTCGAGAAGTCTTTGATGAACCTTCTGTAGTAACCCGCCAAACCCAAGAATTGGCGTATTTCCATTGGTGTACGCGGTGCAGGCCAGTTCTTAATCGAGTCTACCTTGGATGGATCAACATGAATCCCATCCTTATTTACCACGTGGCCTAGAAAGTGAACTTCACGAAGCCAGAAGTCGCATTTCGAAAACTTGGCATACAGCTGTTCTGTTCGAAGGAGTTCCAAAATGAGTCGCAAATGCTGCTCGTGTTACTCTTGACTCTTAGAGTAGATCAGGATGTCGTCGATGAATACAATCACAAACTTATCCAAGTAAGACTTGCACACTCTGTTCATAAGATCCATGAAAACTGCAGGCACATTTGTTAACCCGAATGGCATGACCAGAAACTCGTAGTGGCCGTAGCGAGTTCTGAATGCTGTTTTGGAGACGTCCTCGTCCCGGACTCTCAGTTGATGGTAGCCTGACCTCAGATCAATCTTGAATAGTAGCTCGACCCTTGCAGCTGATCGAACAAATCATCGATGCGGGGAAGAGGATAGCGATTCTTCACGGTCACCTTGTTGAGTTCGCGGTAGTCTATGCACATACGGAAGGTACCGTCTTTCTTCTTAACAAACAACACTGGAGCTCCCCAAGGCGAAGAGCTAGGAAGAATAAAACCCTTATCCAAGAGTTCTTGTAGTTGTGTAGATAGGTCTTCCAATTCTGATGGAGCTAAGCGATACGGTGCATGAGCTATTGGTGCCGCTCCAGGAGCTAGCTCGATCTGGAATTTGACCTGGCGATGAGACGATAGCCCAGGTAAATCTTCAGGAAACACTTGAGGAAAATCACGTACCACTGGAATATCCTCGAATCTCTTCTCTTTCGTTGATGTGTCAGTAACAAGTGCCAAAATAGCGGTATGGCCCTTTCGTAAACACTTCTGGGCCTGAAGAAAGGAGATGATGCCCACCACGGTACCACTCTTGTCGCCATGAACTTCGAGAGGTTCTTTACCAGAACGGGGAATACGAACAATCTTTTCTTTGCGTAGGATCTCTGCTTGCTGTTGGGATAACCAATCCATCCCAATGACAATGTCGAAACTACCCAGAGCTATAGGTATGAGGTCGATAGATAAAGTTTGACCAGCGAGGATAATATTACAACCCTGAACTATGTGTGTGGCCTCTAGACTTTTACCATTTGCTAACTCTACGACATGCTTGGTGTTCAAAAGTGTTGGTGTGCGCTTTAACATTTGACTAACTTTCAGAGACATATAACTGGTATCCGCACCCGAATCAAATAAAACAGTAACATAAAAGTCGTCGAGAAGGAACTTACCCATCATCACATTAGGATCATTCCTTGCTTCACCCTGCCCCAGCACGAACGCACGACCCCTAGCACCGTTGTCATTATTGTTTCCCCCATTGTTGTTCCCATTGCCCTGATTATTGTTGTTGTTATGATTTTAATTTAACTGGGGGCAGTCCCGCTTGAAGTGGCCTTCAGCACCACACTGAAAGCATCCCCTGTTGCCTCACTGCTGTTGCTGCTGCTGGTTCTGTGGAGCTGGTGGTTGTTGCTGATGGTTCTAATTCGCAGGTCGTGAGCTTCTGCAATCCTTAGCTTCATGACCCATCTTGAGACATCTCTGACAATGACCCCTGTTGCACTGACCATTGTGGTGCCTGTTGCATGTGTTGCACTTTGGGAGGTTTCCTCGATATCCCCCCTGCCTTTGACTACTAGAAGACTGCTGACCAGGGCTCTGATAGTCATCAATCTTTCGCTGCTGTGCCTGGTACTGAACCGAAGTCGAACCCTTGCTGGAGGCTCCATCCCATTTTCGCTTGTTATCACTGGGAGTAGCAGGAGTAGTAGTAGTAGTAGTAGCACCGATACGCTTAGGTAGTATGTTCTGTTCCACTGCCTGGTCTGTGAGACGATGAGCAAGACGTGTAACATCCTGGATGGTAGCAAGGTTAGCGGAGGTCAAATGGCTTTGAATCTCTGGTACTAAGCCTTTAAGGTACAACTCAATGCCCTTGATAGAGGGTCCACCATAGTTGGACACAAGATGGCCAGCTCGTTTGACCTTTTCGTATAAGCCTCTATCTCTGACCCTGTCATCTTCAGGTTAAAGAACTCCACTTCCAACTTGTGAATGTCATTGTGAGTGCAGTATTCCCGCTTGATCAGTTCTTTGAAATCATTCCATGGGGTGGCATTTGCAGCCGCCAACCCCAGCATCTGAACTTGCGCATTCCACCAAGTCAGCGCAATGCCTTCGAGAGTACCAGTGGCATACTTCACCCTGCGAGCCTCAGGGCATTCACACATCTCAAAGACGGACTCGAGCTTCTCAAACCAATGGAGGAGTCCAACGGCTCCTTCAGTGCCACTGAATGTGCTAGGACGACAGTCCATGAAAGTCTTGAAGGTGCATACAGGTGGCTGAGCGTGTTGACCTGTTGTGTATAAGAACAGGACAAGGTTAAACACAAGAGTTTGTTTAGGAGTGTAGGATCTAAAGATCCTAGAGTGAGTTACGACTGCAGGGTATACCTCATGCTTGTGCGGCTGCAAGTGCCACATCAACTTGTTGGTTAATCAGACCCGTCAGCTGGGCTTGTGTCATGTTAACACGTCCACTCATGATCTTCACAAGTAAGAGAACACAAGTGAGAAGTGCGTCGTATCAATACGCAAGTGTGGAATGACAGAAGAGTGTGAGCAAACAAGGTTTTCAAATAGTAGTTGCTACGTTATCTAAGCATACCATGAGCAATGTAGTATGTATCTAACAAGTAGGTAATGTAAACATGAATAGTATCACCTATAGTGTTGAGTCTTGCACGTGGAGCGAAGCATCGTTGTGGATCGTTGAGCACTGTTCAGGTTATAGTCTGGTTATAACAAAAACTTTTTCCCCTTATTAAAACCAAGTTCACTATAACCAATGGCTCTGATACCAATCTGTCACACCCCCAAAATCCACACGCGGAGTACCACCGCCTGGAGGCATGACTGACCAGGATCAAGCCACCAATCATATTGAACATAACAAGTAATAAGTAAAATTCAACCACACAATATGAAAGGTGTTTCATATAAAAAACATAGTTAAGTGTTTAGCGGAAGCATAATTATAAAACCCAATGTAGGTATTAAGTACGAAATAAAGTAATGTTTCTAGCATGGCACACACCGCCATATCCCACAACGACCGCGTCTCCCTGTGCAAGCTCCATGAGTACCTAACGACCTGCAAGGCATGTAACAACGAGTCAACAACAAAGTTGAGTGAGTTCACAGTTGGTTGCTTAGTTATAGTATTCATTTCGTAAAGCATATGTTCGTTTTGTAAACCATGTATCGTATTAATTCATATCGCGGTCTCCCAGACATGTGTGCGAAGATTAGTGGGGGCTTCCCATGTGTTACTAGACCGTGTGTATCGACTGCTACGAAAATGTAAGAGGTGCCCTAAGTCAATGTCTATCAGCATTGACCCTTTGCCCATAGTCCATTAGTACACGCCCGTTCGAACGACACGGTGTGAGGTTTGTTAAACCTAACAGCGCTATTAACTAATGACCCGCTTGCCATAGGCCTCGGCGATTAAGTCGATATAAATGAGGGACTTCATGATAGAGGTTTGGTCCAGTGTGTATCCTTGGCATCCTACCCATGGAGGATGGTCATAATTACCGTTTAGTTCATTTACCCATTCCCAACCCTTGGGAATCCCATGCCTTGGAAAGAGTGTGAACTCACCTTGGTTTGCTCGGTATGCTAAAGTATGTGCTCACAGTTAATCAATCAAGGCCTATAGTATGCACGTATACTAAATCAGTTAACATTCACAAAGTTTGACTAACAATCAAGATCAATCACGTACATGCAAGTAACAACATAACATCTAACAGTTATACAAGTTCATGCAAGTCATGCTTATCATTTAACATCAGTTAGCTAACTCAGTTAACCCTAACTGCCTTAACTGAGTTCACTGTGCAGTTAATCAACTCGACGAAACACACTGTTTCGTCGTAAATCCCTTTCGACGAAACCCATCCCTTTCGTCGTGATCATCTTCGGCGAAACACCCTCCGTTTCGTCATATTCACTCTCGGCGAAACACTCCTTGTTTCGCCGTGATTTGCGTTTCGTCTACACGTCATTACGTCGTGTAACGAATCATCACCCAGAAACCCTAATCATTATCCACAGCCGTTACACTCTATTATCAATCATCATCATACAGAAATCATTCGATGTTCAATCAATCAGAGCAGAATCATTCATTAATCTCAATCGATCTTTATCATACAATGACTATTACATGAACACAAATTCACGGATTCACAACATCAACCAATCTATCCCATAAAACAACATCCTATTCAAAACTACAACATCAAGAACCCTAAACATTTGCAGATTCAGAAATTTGTCATCACATAATTCGAATAGCGTTTACGAGTTTCATTATTATTCATACATATTATAATAACCAATCAAAAGGAATTCCAAACATAAGACCAAGCATTATATATTATCGATGAATCATGCAGTGATAACAATCAATTTAAATCATGCAAAGGGTTAAACACTAACCGTGATAGTGTTAGTGCATAACATCTGTCGACTTCGTCTTGTATCAAGTCTAAGAGTTGTTTAGGTTAGATATGGCACGAAATCCTAGAAACAAGTGTTTAAATAGATTTCGCTTATGTGACATAGTCTTAGGTTCGCTTATATGAACAAGTGAATAGATCCGCTTATATGAACATGATAGGTTCGCTTATACGGACATGACCGTATAAGCGAAACCTTCTCATCTATATATAGGGGACATTCAAGCGGATCTAAGTAGTGTTATGTGTGTGTTTTCTTCCGGTGAGCCACGAAGTGCTGCCGAAGTGCTGTCAGAACGTGTACTCGTGTTATTGATCAATACAACAGCAAATTTAAGTGAATCCAACTGAAATAGCACCAAATCATTAGTTTCCGCCTCTTGATTTGGATAGGAATTCTTCTGATCGACTCAAACAGGGCCGAACGCGATCCTACAAGTGGTATCAGAGCTCAGGAGGGAGAGTTCTTGCCATTTCAGCTGCATTTCATCTGTTTTTCTACACTTTCTTTAATATTTCAAAATTTTTCACGGTAAAATCAGCTCAATTTCACACATTGCACTCGGAATCACGTATTAGTAAACCCTTGAAAGTTTCAGTTTTAAAATCAACCTAGAAAGTAGGATTTTTGGAGTTCGCTTGTACAAACACGTTCAAAAAGTGACGTCATCAATTAGTTCCGCTTTTAGTGACATATTTTGGAGTAGGTCCGCTCGAAAGTACCTGATAGATCCGCTTCAAAGACACTATTTCAGTGGATCCACTCGTCTGGTCTGCTTATCTGGTCCGCTCATCTGATCCGCTTCAGTGATAGTGTAGTTTCGCTTCAGTGTCACCTAAATCAATAGTTCCGCTTGAACTGACAACTTAGTGGTTCCGCTTATAAGACAGTTTGAAAGTTCCGCTCATAGTGACATTTGAAGGTTCCGCTTATCTGAACAAAGCATAGTTTCGCTCTTGTGACTGTCTAGACTAGTTTCGCTTTTCTGGACAGTTAGTGTTTCGCTTGAGAGAACATTTTGCCAAAACTTGGAAATTTGTGAATTTGTGAACTTTGAACAATCGAACAATGGACACTGAATTCAATAACGCCTTTGCTAGCCCGATCTCAATTACACAGAATGCTTTGATTGATAATGAAACCGGAACGTCTCAGAAACCACCTAAACTCATGGATATTGATGATTATAATGTGTGGTCTGAACGATTTGGAAACTGGGTCGAGGCTTATCACCTAGATGCGTGGGAACACACTGAAGAGCCATATGTTAGGCCCACGAGAAATAATGTTACGTTAACACTTAGAGAGATGAGTACGGAAGATAAAAAGAAATATCGAGATGAGAAACTCATGGTGAGTCTGCTTCAGCAAGCTATAAAAGAAGATATCTTGATATTGCTTCAACATGGTGGAACTGCTTATTCAATCTGGACAGAATTGGAAGCAAAGTTTGTTGGAAGTGATGATATGCTTAAAAATAAGATGTCTCTCATGAAGAAAGAATTTGATTTATTCTGTGGTTTGAAAACTGAAAACACCAAGTAGATAATTGACAGATATTGTAACTTGGTGAGAAATATGACAAAACTTGGTATTAAGAAAGATACTGATGAATTGATTGAAAAACTGGCAGATGCGCTACCACATGAAACATGGGGAACGTTTCTGATGATGCTGAGATCCAACAGAAAAGATTACAAGAATATGACACTGGGAGATTTCATCAAACACCTGGAAGCTCAAGATATGGAGCAAAGGAAGATTGCCAGGATGAAGAATTACGATGGAGAACAAGACATCAGCTTATACTACAAAAGTGGTGCTACTGGATCAACACATCATTCTCTGAAAATTGAAACTGCTTTCAGTGTTAAAGATTCTTCTGAAAAGAAATCTTCCCAAGGATCAAGCAGCACAAGATTTTCATCATTCGATCCAAATATTTCTGTAACAAAGAATGGAAGAAAACTTCAGTGCAATATTGTTCTTAGTATTGAAAATGATCAAGATTACACTGAAGAGATTGCTAAGAATCAAATGTCTTTGTTGGGAATGGTTCTTGAGTCTTATAGTAGTTTTGTAGCCGGAAAGATCGGTAATCCAATGCTCACGAAAGAGGATTATGATCAAATTGATGCTGAAAAGATGGAATCAATGGACATAAAATGGTGCATGGCTAGTGTGATGAGGCGAGCTGAGAAGTTTAAACAAATTACAGGAAGAGATGATTTTCGTGATGCAAATGTTTCAACTTTAGGCTTTGATAAATCTAAAGTTACGTGTTTTCGTTGCAGGGAAAAGGGGCATTTCAAGAGGGAGTGCAAAAACCGTGAAGCTACTGGAGCCCAAAATCCTTTCGGAAACAACGATTATCACAAAAAGGCGATTTATCATCAAGTCACACCACCAGCACAGCATCAGGCACAAACTGCACATGGGAGAGATATGATTGACGGGTCAAAAAGAGCATGTCTAAGCAAATATGAAAACTTTTCATGGGATAAATATATTCCAACAAACAGCAAAGTGTGTTTGGCAGAACAAGATGATGAAAAGTTGGCTAAAGGTTTTTGTTGGGATGATTTTTGCCCAGATCAAGATCTCATGGCCAAAGAGATGTCCAAAAACACTTCAAATGTTAATGCTTTCTTTGCTAATGCTTATGATTTGAAATGTGCAGAAAGAAGCAGGAAAGTCATGGAAGCTACTGACGCAAGACGAAGAAAGCTTGAAGAAGAGGAAGAAGAGGAAGAGAGATTAAAAGCTGAAGCTGAAGCTGAGAAAAAGAGAAGAGCTGAATTTTTACGATCAAACAGAACAGTCAAAGAAGTTCCTGAATTTGAAGTAAAAGTTGACGCTGAGCCTGTCAAAGTTCCTGAAAAGTGCATGAATTGTGATTCTTTAATCAAGCATAACAATGAGTTGCTGCATAACATAAACAGATTGAAAGAATCATATGATACAATGAACAGAGAAATAAACAAGTATACTGATTCGAGTGGTGAACAAGTTGTGGCAATGAATACACTGAAGATAGCGTACCTGAGACAACTTGATGATGCCAATTTTCATATAAAGAAATGTGCTGATCTGGAGTTGGAGTTAGCAACACAAAAGATAGAAACTGAGAAAGTTAAAAAATTATTAGAAAGTTACTCATGTTCTACTTTTGTTGTTGACAGGATTTATCCGGTTGTGGAGAATTTGAAGACATTTGAAGAAGTGAAGACGTCCGAAGAAAAGAAATCTGTGATAAAAGACGAAGAAAAAGTGAAGACTTCTGGTAAGAAATCAAGTGTGGTCTACAATAGATGTCCGCCCCCGGTCGAAAATGGATATTCACCTCGAAATCCAAATTCCGAGAGAGTCGAAAAAGTAATAAATTTAGAATGGGAGTCTGGGCCATCGGATAACTTGCCAGAAAATATTGATGTCACATTCACATCATCCGATACTGATCATGAGTCAAAGTTGATAAAAAGTGTGATCGATTAGGTGTTAGATAAAGATGACAGTGAGGAGTCCAAACCCGAGTCAAAGTCTGGGTCCAATGCGTCAAAGCCGACATTCAAAAAGGACAAACGGGTTTATGATAAAAAGTTTTTGATGTCAAAATCTAATTTGAATGATGAATCATTCAAAGTCGCTTATACTTTGAAAGATTCTGACAAATTATATTCTGATGAGAGTTTTCCAATAAGTAGTGTCAGACTTGAAATGATTAAAAAGGTTTTCAAAATATCATAAATTAATATTTTTGAAATAAAAGATTTACATCTTTCCGGAAAACCTAAACAATACACTTCAAGAGATCAACAAAGAATTAACAAGAAAATGGGTTACAATTGTGGTTATAGTTTCCAAAAGAAACCAAACCATAATCGTAATTTCAAAAAGAAAGGATTAGGATTTGTACCACCGAAAAACTATAAAAATGAAAAAATGTATAAACCAAAAACTATGTTTGTTTCAGGGAAGACGACAGAAGCTGAGAAAGAACAATTATACAGAAAACAGACAAATCAGGAATTCCTTGCCAAGAAGCAAGAAGAACTGAAGAAGAATGAGGTTTCAAAGAAGATTGAAAAAAGAACCTGTTTTCAGTGTAAAACTGTTGGTCATGTTGCAAAGAATTGTCAAAAGAAATTTAAGCCAAAACAGGAAGTCTCTGAAAAAATGAAAGAAAAGGTTGTCGAGAAGACTGAACTGTTAACCCGGAAGTTTACTGGTTTTGAAAATTCAACTTTTGAAAAAGGAGAATGTTCAAAGAGTGCTTCAAAAAGAAAAGATAATGTGCCAAATCAAAAATGGGTTGTAAAAGGTTCAGGTAACAATTCTGGTGATGAATCTGATTCCACAAAATCAGAGGAGCCACGTGTTGAGAAAAAAGTTGAAAGAAAAGTTCCAACTATGAATGATGAAAATTTTCCACCATTGTGTGCTGAAAATTTTATGAAGAAAGTTGGAAAGGTTGAAATTTCAAATCAATTTTATTCTGACAAGAAGAAATTTGATGTTGAAAAGACTTTCAACGGAAATGTGAAACACATTTTTGGCAAAATGGTCAATGGTAAGGCCAAAGGTGTTAAAGAATTTTATGCTGCCTAAAGAGGGGTTCACAAGTCCGTTGAAAGAAAAGATGAAGAAGTTGTTGTTACACCCAAGGAAGGTCAGGCTTAGGTGGATATATTTTTCAAAGAGTAAAAACCTGACTTGCCGGAGATCCCAAGTTGGTAATTGTGGATCAGGAATCGGCATCATTCTTTATTATGTTTGTATAATGTATTTGAAAAGTTTTTGCAGGACTTGCCGGAACTCCCAGGTTTGTAAGCGAGTAGTAGGAATCGGCACCTTGAAAATTCAACCAACAGATGGTAATTGGTTAAAAAAAGGTTTGAAGATTGGTTTGTGTATATCTGTTTATGGTAAATCAAGGACATTAATTTGTACTTGAATTTTTCCCAAATTTGTTAATTGACAAATCTACAAGTGATAAAATCCATCAAACTTATTTTCTGGAAAAACCATTTTGATTAAAACAAACTTGAGTGTTTTGAAATCATTATGGGAAAATAGTTTGTTGTAAGGGGGAGTTCTGATTGTTTAAGCCAAACGGATGGAGAATTGAGGCGATTCGATATCGATTGTCATATTCTGTACAGTTTTTTTTTCAATTTTCATTAGATGTGTTTGAATTTTAGGGGGAGTAAGAATTTTAGAAAATCCAAAAACATCAGAAAGTTTGAAAAAACCAAAAACATGATAAAACTGAAAAATGAGTTTTGGTTGCATATAAGAGGAAATGATAGTACATCAGTGGACTATCTCGACACGCTAAAGAAATGTAAAGTCAAAATGTGATAAACAATCTTACTGTGGATGTGTCAGTAGGTTTTTGCACATTTAGTAAACTGTAACGAGATATAAACCTAAAATCAAACTTGCTTATTCTGTGGGTTATCAAAACTGCTTGGATATATAGGTAACCCCTGAAATCTTGTTTGAAAGGTTCCTTATTCTGAGATACTAGGTCTTTATGCTCAGTGATATCTGGGGTATTATCCCGGGACTTCTGTTGTATGGAAATACTGACCTAGTCCCCGGATAATGCTTTCTGTAAAATGCTTGTATAAGCATCGCCCTCAGCATGCTGATGAAACAATAAAATTGATAGTCGCTGTTGTTGTAATTAAGAGATCCTCTAAAGGGACACACAGAAAGTCGAAGCCGTCATCTCTCTGCGTATACCGAAGTATCGACCTGAGCTCTCACGGCCCTCACACATAACCTCTTTACAGATATCATCTGTGGTATACTCACCTGTAAGACTGAATATTGGGATCTGGATACAGGAGTATATTCAAGAAGTGGGACACACGGATAAGTTTAAGTATCTAAGACACTAATTGTGTATCTCAAAACAGTTGAAATCTGTGTGAAAATTTAAGAGGACAAACATACTGACAATCTAGGTAAATTGTTTAAAGCTTAAAATGAAATAAAGCTTAACGGTGTTGATGATATGTCTCAAAAACTGATATGATCCTCTTGCACAAACTCACAAAAATATTGTCTGTTAATATTTCATTTCTGCATTTTCTCGTGTTTTTACGTGTGGGGTTAGTTACTTTGTTTTTGAAAAATTCAAAAAGATTTTTGACAACTGGTGTTGAGAAGCTGATTTTCGAAGTTAAAAGGGCTAAACATGAAGAACATGTTTGTTTGAAAAGAGCCGGTAAAAGATCTTGGATGTAAAATTATTTCTGAAATTTCTTACAAAAAGTTTCTAAAGTTGTTGAAAAGATTTAATCTTGAAGAAACTTATATTTGGGTAGAGATTGTGCAGGTATATATGTGCCAGGTGACTATTCTGTGATGGAATATAGCCAGGTATCGATCTTGAAGATAAATCTTGAAGCTGTGAATTTCAGAATACGATCTCAGCAGATTGATAGGGGAGTCTGAAGACAAAATTTGAGGAAGCAGTTAGAGCCAGTACTGATCCTGGAACTTACTATCAAGAAAGAGAAGCTTGTTAGTGATGAAAATAGAGAATGAGGATTCTTGCAATAACAAATATTTCAGAGAAGAACGAAGACTGATCAAGACTGAAGATGGTGAAGACTTGACACTGCCACTCGTCAACATCTGAGGGGGAGTCTGTTAGTGCATCACATCTGTCGACTTCGTCTTGTATCAAGTCTAAGAGTTGTTTAGGTTAGATATGGCACGAAATCCTAGAAACAAGTGTTTAAATAGGTTTCGCTTATGTGACATAGTCTTAGGTTCGCTTATATGAACAAGTGAATAGATCCGCTTATATGAACATGATAGGTTCGCTTATACGGACATGACCGTATAAGCGAAACCTTCTCATCTATATATAGGGGACATTCAAGCGGATCTAAGTAGTGTTATGTGTGTGTTTTCTTCCGGTGAGCCACGAAGTGCTGCCGAAGTGTTGTCAGAACGTGTACTCGTGTTATTGATCAATACAACAGCAAATTTAAGTGAATCCAACTGAAATAGCACCAAATCATTAGTTTCCGCCTCTTGATTTGGATAGGAATTCTTCTGATCGACTCAAACAGGGCCGAACGTGATCCTACAGATAGCGGAAACACTAACTTGATCGATCTAGTAGGCTTCACACACACAGGATTGCTGTCGCTAAGGGGAGAGAGCTCTAGTGTTTCTGATTTGCTAAAAGTGTCTCGAATGAAACTCTAACACCTAATAAATATCCGTGTAACGTTTTTGGGCCTTTACTGGGCTTCGGCGAAACTAGGCTCGGCGAAACACCCGTTTCGTCGGGATGCTTGTGACGAAACAAACTCTGTTTCATCGGTAAGAGTTATGACGAAACACTTGTGTTTCGTCAGACATGTTCAAGGTTTAAGTAGTCAAGTTTTTCAAACAGAATACATGATAAACACCTTGATCACATAAACAGATAACATATCAAACAACCATCTCAACATATAATCCAGTGTGTACAGTTACAAAGCAAACAAGTCATGTAAACAAGCAACTAAACAATTAATCGTGCAATTAATGCGAAGACGGAATCTTGGAAACTCGAGTTGTCACATTAATTCACATGCAAATTATTGGTACAGTTCTATAACGTTCAAGTGGACTTCTTCTCAAAGACTCGGGCAAATATGTTGGATTATGGACGTTGAAGCCGGAAGACGTGGACTACAATGTTCACAAAGGGAATATTCGTTGTATCCCGGATTTATGGGCTAGTTAGTTAGTTTTACTTTACTATAAATAGGATTGATCGGATCAGATAAGGACATGCAATCTCTCGAACTCTCTTTCTTTCTAGCTGCAAACACTCACAACACACTTACACTTGTATTCATATCGCATTGTAACACTTAGTTGATCCGCATCATATCCTGCACTGTATCCTGACATTTGAAGTAATAAGAAGAACAAGGCAGTTGCGATTTTTAGCTCCCGAGGTTTTGTGCCGGAGATCTAGATCGATCAAGGGCTTTCCTCGTACATCTCGTGTCATCCTTTACCTTTTTGCTCATTGTTTGATTATAGATACAGCTCGATATCCTGAGCCGTATCCTGAAAACTGTTTTTACAAACAACTAAATTAGCACATTTTCGATACACACTTTTAGCACACTATCTCACTTAACTAATTTGATCACTAAATTGCTTCGGTAATTTTTTACCAAAATAGTTATGATGCTTTGAACGATTTGTTTTCATCTCACTCTGATGTTTCCGCCTCGGTTGGGGTGTGACAGATTGGTATCAGAGCCATAACTATAGGGAATTAGGAAAAGTAGGAATGCTTTTACCTAGTCTATAGTTTAGGAATATTATCCTTATGTGTTCTTTAAAACTATTTGCCTTCTATCTTGCTTGCTTCTTATCTATTCTCTTTGGTATTTAAATATACATGCCTTTCCTAAGGCTAACACAATACACACTTGGAGGCTTGGTGAAGACACTCGTATCTCACAATCGAAATGACTCACCAAAATAGGGGTGATTCCCACATTTGGTGATGATTTTCCGTCAGCTATACTTGTTATTTTGCACGAAATTTACCCTCAAGTTAGGAGTGAAATCCATATCTTGAAGGAAATTTCCATTTCATATTCTAGTGGACCCTTATCGTTTGATAAGAACCAACCATACTAGGGTACGATGTTACCAAGTTAGGGGTGAAACCACATCTTGGTAACTAGTCCCACTCTTTGATTTTCAATCTCGCCAAAGTTTCGATTTTCCCAATCGACTAGGGACATGTAGTAACTGGAAGGACAAATACCGTTAATCGCTTCTCGACGAGAGTATTTATATATTAGTGTTTTGGTCAAAAATTACCTAAGCAATTTAATGATCAAATTGTTGGACCATGTTCCGACCCTGAATAGTCAGTAGAGAACGTTCATCTTCATGTACGAAGGCGGAATCAACGTAAATGAAGTTACACAGCTTTTCATATTCAATTCCTTCTCTTTTATTGCTTTCTGATGTAATTTTGACAGAGTTTCGTTATAGCAACAATGGTGTAGGTCCGCTCCAACTGATCAGGTATTTATAGTGTTGTATGGTTCGCTTATATGGACTGACTAATAAGCGGACCTATCAACTTGACATTCAAGCGAACCTACCTGATGACCATTCAAGCGAACCTGTGTCACTACCCTATGAGCGGACCTATTAAGTTGTACATAAATGCGGACCTAATCAACATATTACATGATTTTGACTTTCAAGACCCTATGTTGACCTATATTGACCTAAGACCTAATGCAGACGAAGTCAACAGACATTCCATGCATCAACAGACTCCCCCTTGGATGTTGACGTAGTCTTCAGCTCCCGAGTCTTCAGTCTTGCTCTTTTCTCCAACTCTCTGTCTTCTCATCAAAAGCATTCTTCACAGGTTTCGAATCACAACCTGACTCCATCTTCAGACTCCCCTTTAGCTGTTGATCCAGACTCCCCCTTTCACAGACTCCCCCTCTCAATATGCTAGATTCTGAGATATCTGGTTCAAGCTTTGACAGATAGCTTCTATTGGGAATAATGAAGTCCAAACCTGTTACTCAAACAATAACATTACAATCTATCTTTTCAAACAATAAAACATAAATTCAATCAGCTTTAGAAATCCACTCAAGTATTCAGGTTCAAGTCAATGACCCTGATTACTCAATTAATCTACCAAGTTCAATTTAATGACCTTGGTTGATCATTTGACGAAACAAACTGATTTTATAAAAACATTTTCACATTTTCTAAAAACAATGTAACAAGCATCAACTTAATGAACTTGTTTTAACTTTGAAAACATTTCAAACTCCAACAAAGTAAGCTTTCCTCATTCTTCAGCTCAGAATCTCCTGCATCTGCTTCAACTCTCTAGAATCCAACAATCAACTCTCTAGAATCCAACAATCAACTCTCTACTTTGGTTTGTCAAAAATAAAGCAGAAATGTAAAATCTTTTTGGATTTTATAATGTGTTCTAAACTAAGAAATGAAATAACAGAAAACTTAAATTGCAGAAAAATAAAGAAATTGAACTATACACAAACTTATTTTTGGCGAGCGTGTCAGGGAATCATATCAGCTTTTCAGACAAATTACTAGTACCGTTAAGCTTAATTACATGCTCAGATTTAAACAATTCACCTCGATTGTCGATATACTGATCCATCTTAAATTCTCACACATATTTCAATCTATTCAGGATACGATTTAGATGTTTTATGAACTTAGCTCAATTCATCTGTCCCACCTCTTGAATATACTCCCATATCCAGAATCCCAATATTCAGTACTACAGGTATACTACAATGATATATGTTCATAAATTAGGTATGCGAGGGCCGAGGGATCTCAGGTCGATACTTCCGTATACGCAGAGAGATATCAGCTTCGACTTTTCAGTATGTCTCCTTTAGAGGATCTTTTAGCTACAATAGCAGCGACTATCAATTTTATTGTTTCATCTGCATGCTGAGGGTTTATGCTATGTTTCAAGCATTGGGTGAAAGTATTAGCCAAGGACTAGGTCAGAACTTCCGTTCAGCAGAAGTCCCGGAATAATACCCCAGACATCATTGAGTATAAAAACCTAGTATATCAGAATACGAGACCTTTCAAACGAGATTTCAGGGGTTACCTATATATCCAAGTAGTGTTCCCCACGAATTTCACAAGTTTGAAATTTTAGGTTTATATCCCGAATAAATCTACTAAATGTGTGAAAACCTATCGACACATCATCAGTGAGATTGTTTAACTCATTTTATCTTTACAATTCTTTAGCATACTCTAATTGTCTAGCCGATGTACTTTCATTTTCCCTATATACACAAGCTCTTTTTCAATTTTATCATGTGTTTGTATTTTTGCATTTTTTACTGTTTTTGTATTTTCTGAAAATATATCTATTTACAAAAACTATCTACTCCCCCTAAATACCAAAACACGTAAAAAATCGACAAACCATTGCAGATTGTTTCTGGTCTTCATCCGCAACAGTACTTTCATCAACGCTCACAACTCCATCCGACACCGAAAGCAATTCCATACCATTAAGTTTTAACAAATATTGAAACCGATTTTTATCAAAAGCTTTGGTATGCAAATCGGCTTTTTGTTCGTCAATGTGGATTTTCTCAATTCGTATCAACTTTTTCTCGAAACAATTGCGAATAAAGTGATGACGAATCTCTATATGTTTAGTTTTAGCGTGATGTACTGGATTCTTAGTTATATTTATTGCGGCCTCATTATCAACAAACAGAGGTGTGTTAAGAAACTGCAAACCATAGTCGCGCATCTGTTGCTGTATCCATAGGATCTGAGAGCAGCAACTGCTAGCAGAAACGTACTCCGCTTCACATGTAGATAACGCCACAGACATTTGTTTCTTACACTGCCAGGTAACCAATATAGGTCCAAAGAACTAGCATCCTGCAGTTGTTGATTTGGTATTGACTTTGCAGCATCCGAAATCCGAATCGGAATACCCTTCCAGCGTAAAATCGCCTTTTCTTGGATACCACAACCCCAATGTGGGTGTTCCTTTCAAGTAACGTAATATCCTCTTGACAATGATCATGTGCGAAGCTCTCGGGTTAGATTGATATCTTGCTGCGAGGCACGTTGGGTACATGATATCAGGACGTGAAGCAGTTAGATACATCAAAGAACCTATCATGGAACGGTAGAACGTTTCATCAGCCCTGTCTCCGGTGAGATCTGGGTGAATCCCATGATTAGTCGCAAGTGGGGTAGCAGCTGGAGTAGAACTTGACATTCCAAATTTCTCTAGAATATCATGCACGTACTTCGTCTGGTGAATGAAAATTCCCTCAGGAAGCTGTTCAACTTGTAAACCCAGAAAGAATTTCATCTCCCCCATTGATGACATCTCGAATTTTTGCTTCATCACCTGTTCGAAATCTTTGCACAATTTTTCATTTGTTGACCCAAAAATTATATCGTCTACATATATTTGAACGATCAGAAGATGTCCGTCGACCTCTTTAGTGAAGAAAGTGGCATCCACTTTTCCACGTATGAACTTGTTAGCGAGTAGGTGTTGAGACAAAGTCTCGTACCAGGCTCTCGGTGCCTGATGTAGACCATACAACGCTTTGTCCAGCAGATAAACTTTGTTCTTGTGGATTGGGTCAGTAAAGCCCGGCGGCTGACCGACATAAACCTCCTCTTTGACCTTCCCATAAAGAAACGCCGATTTAACATCCAACTGATAAACTTTAAAGTTCTTCCAAGACGCAAATGCTAGGAAAATTCTGATAGCCTCAAGTCGTGCTACAGGAGCATAGACTTCTGTAAAATCAATCCCCTCCTGTTGAATAAAGCCCTGAACAACAAGTCGAGCTTTGTTCCTTACAACCACTCCTCTGTCGTCTCTCTTACACTTGAATACCCACTTCGTATTAATTTTCCTTTGACCATCCGGCAAATCCGCTAACTTCCACACTCCTAACTTTTCAAACTGACTTAGCTCTTCTTGCATTGCTATGACCTAAGAGTCTTCAGTAAGCGCCTCTTTATAAGTTCTCAGTTCGACCTGCAAGATAAAACAACTTAATGAAAATTCAGTTTGTAAAGGTGCTACTGTAGAATAAAAACATGTTAAGCCCTGGTCTATTTGACGTCTTGTACGAACGCCTGAATGCAGTTCTCCTATGATCAACTCCTCTGGATGATAAGAAAGAGTACGCGGCATCACTTCGCTTGGAACATCAACATTTCCCTCCAGATTAGTAACATTCTGTTCTGCATCTTGTTCACCAACTTGGTTTGTTTGACTTGATAACTGGATCTGCTCCCCCTCAGAGTCTGAATCACCATGATCAAAAACTGGCATGTTTTCAGCTTCTTGATTATCATTCACCTCCGACTGATTGCCAGGAGCAACTTCATCATTATGTTCACCAGCATTGCTAGGACCTGCTTCATCATTAGTTGAAGTTTCCTGAGGTCTTCTAGAATACTCCGCTGGGAACCTGAGCTGCGACTCATACTCTCACAAAATATCCAGCTCATCAAAGAAATCTTCATCTTCCTCTAATTCTTCTCTCATGTCAAACGAATCCCAACGTTTGTCATAATGATATTTCCATGAATCTCCAGGACTTTGTGGCGGCATGGTGTAACCTTGACATTCAACATTCGCTGCTTCAATAATCCGCTTCTCACTTGGAACGAAGACACGTCGCATTGGATTGGCATAACCAACAAATATTCCCTCAATGCACTTCGAACCAAACTTTCCTTGAGGCTCTATAATTGTACAGGGTAACCCGAACGGTTCTAATACTTCAAATTTGGTTTGCGGTTATTGATTAGCTCAAAACACGTCTTGTTGAACTTCTTGACAGTAAGAACCCTATTGAGCGTATAGCATGCGGCAGAAACAGCTTCAGCCCAGAAATTAATTGGTAATTTTGAATCTGCGAGCATAGTTCTAGTCGTCTCGATTAGCGTCCGGTTTTTGCGTTCTGCTACTCCATTCTGCTGCGGAGTGTACGGAGCACTAAACTCATGCAGTATACCTCTTTCATCACAAAATTCTTCCATCTTACTGTTTTTGAATTTAGTACCATTATCACTTCTAATTCTACTGATAGGCCTTTGGTACAGATTCTCAATTCTCTTAAACAACGCCATCAAACTGTCAAATGTTTCGTCTTTCGATTTCAAGAATGAAACCCACGAAAATCTGGAATAATCATCAGTTACGACCAAACAGTAGTAATCTCCTGTTATACTCTTGACATTTACTGGACCAAACAAATCCATGTGAAGTCTTTCAAGAGGTCTTGAAACTGAATTGACTTGCTTTGTAGGGTGTGACTTTTTCTTCTGTTTGCCTTTGACACAACTAATGCACTCCCCTTCCAGATGAAAACCTTTAACATGAACTCTTATCACCAAATCATTATGCACCAAGTGATTCATCTTCCTTAGGTGAATATGCCCCATTTTCCGGTGCCACAATCTTGATTCTTTTTCAGTTGCTCTGGACACAAAACAATGAGCCTGACCCATGGTTGTAGTAGCTACGCTCATGTCCAACACGTACAGATCATTGACTCTTGGTGCCCTCATGATGATCCATTCCTCAGGTATCACAAATCCAGGTTTCAAGATTAAACATTCTTTGTCAGTGAAATGAGTAGTATACATCCTGTCACAGATCTGGGAGATACTCAGTAGGT
Source organism: Helianthus annuus (assembly GCF_002127325.2). Lineage (NCBI taxonomy): Eukaryota > Viridiplantae > Streptophyta > Magnoliopsida > Asterales > Asteraceae > Helianthus > Helianthus annuus. The sequence goes on along the minus strand of NC_035447.2, from coordinate 101,850,080 downwards.
TGTTCTCCAGCTCAGCGATGTAGTTAACTCTCTCAAACGTTACGATTCCATTGGATAACGTTCCTTCACCTATAATATTTCCTCCCGGATTGCCAGCAAAACCTACGTAACCACCGTTGATATTCCTCACATCATACGGTAACGCGGTCTTCCCTGTCATATGTCTTGACGCTCCACTATCCATGATCCATCTGGATACAAGTTTTGGAAGATCCTGCACATAACAAATTATCACTTAAACAACTTCAAGAAAGATGCCGATACATGCTTCGCGATCCAGGAAGCTCTGGCAATTCAAACTGCTTAGTTAAACACTGAGTCCACCCAGGCCTCATCAGCCTTAGGTGTAACCTTGACTCTCGCAATTTGAATTTTGAAATTTTCAGCCTTGAGAGGTGGAAAATTTGCATCATAATCAACCGTAATTGATTCTTCAGCCTTTTACACCTCAGAAGTTGAAATTTTCTTCTCAACTTTTGGTTTCCAAACTTGTTGAGATAATGCAACCCTTTTGTAAAATTTGTCGTTTTGAGTTACCAATTTTTTTACGGGTTCATTTTTCACACTCTTTTTCTCAACAATGATTGGTGTTTTACCCTTCACCTCAATTTTCTTCTGTTGAGTCTTCACAGTTTCAGTCTTAGGCTTCACATTGGTACACTTTCGTGCAATGTGACCAACTTGATTACATCTAAAGCAAGTTCGAGTATCAACACCTCGACTCGTGCTTTCAGACTGAGACTGAGAAGCTCTTTTCTCAAAGAACTCTTTGTTTGATTTTGAAAAGATTTGTTTCTCCTCATCAGCAAGTGAACTCGAACTATTCACAAACTTTTTCTTCTCGACAAATCTCTTGTTTGGAACATTTCTCTTCTGATACGATTTAACCCCCTGATAACCACCCGACCAGTTGTTTTTGTTGTTATTATAAACATGTGGTGGATTAACAGATTTCTTGTTGTAAATCTTTTCTTTCTCAAACCTCATTTTACTTTTCTTTTGACTCAGATTGTTCACAGCTGACAATTCGACTTCGACCAGTTTGAAAACATTTGTCAATTTGTTCATGTTTACATTCTCGATAGGAAACTCTGAATCCGAAAACAACCTATCCGATCCCGACATCTTGTACATGACAAGAGTAGGTTCATCATTTAAGTTGTTCTTGGACTTTTGTTTCGGAATGTATTTGTCCAAGAAACACCCATCTTCCTCAGTAGTGTCACTATCTGTTTTAAGCACATTCTCAACAACACCTTTTACAATATCATTTTGGACACTATCGTCATTGGAAGATGTGAACATGACATCAATATTCTCTGGAAGTTTAACTTCACTTTCTTCCTCAAGTTCAACCAGAACAGATTGCTTTTTCGTGTAGTTATCCAAAATCGGCAGTGGATCTTTGTGAAAACCCACCCCGGTTCCATCAGAATACACGTCTTCGCCAGCTTTGTTTTTTGCCAATAGGTTTTGGAACAATATGTTGCAAAACAAAGCTTGCGGAGCTATAACTGTTAAGCTTCAACTGGATTCGCTCGTTTTCAATTTCAGCCTCTTGAACTTTAAGTTTCAATTTAGCGATTTCATCCAGTTGTTTGTTGATTGATTCTTCTTTTACTCTCAGCACAACTTTTAGATGTTCGTTTTCTTTAAAAGTTTTACCATTTCGATCATCACTATCTTTTACTATGCTTTTGAGTTTTTCAAATTTTTCAGAAATCTGACGGTTTTCAAGAATTAACTTTTCATTTTCTTGTTTAACTTTTTCATGTTCAATTTTATCAGTTTCAATTTGAGTAGTTAATTCTTTAATCCGTTCAGTTGAAGCTTTAACTGTTTTGTCACGCGCAAGAATCTGATTCTCAACGCTTCTGACCTTTGCTGTCAGATCTTTAATTTTCTCACCATTGAGATACGTGACAGTGTTACAAAATTTGCATTCTTTGTTGCAATTTTTGCAATCAGCATTTCCTTCGATCTTTTTACCTGACGCATTTGTTGACGAGTTTGGACTGACCTGGCCTTTTGACTCAGACACGGAGTTAGAGTCTACCTCAAGTGCTTTAGCAGCTAGCACTTTGTCAGCCATTTTTCCCAGATTCTCTGCCGTCAACTCCTGTGTTGTATCGATAATGCCGGTATCAATCTGCTTTGCTTTCTCGATCTCTTCTTTCTCCTTTTTCTCTTTCTCTTCTTTCTCTCTCTCTTCTTCTTTCATTTTCTCGGTCGGAGTTCCCCACCATTTGTGTTGCCAATATTCATCATCTTCTTTTATCTCCTTGATGATGGCTTCCAGATCAAGTGTTTTGTCATCAATCGCAATATTTCCATACTCATCAAGATAACACTCCCTGTCCGGATCCCATCTTCTCGCTCTTCTAGCTTCCAGATAGATACGAGAAATTCTGATGATTCTGTTTTCAGCAATCATTTTTCGATAGCTATACTTCTGCTCTTCAGTACGATCATCTTTCCACGGAATAGGTTCATCGTTTTTCGCCATGAATGCGTAACCAACCGCATCTTCTTCTGGTAAAACATCTTTACTCCAATCATACCCCTCATCATCGTAGATCACCGCAAGAGCTCTAGATTTCTCTCTATTATCTACAGACTGCTTCAATCTAGGCGGCTCAGATTTATTCTGGTGATAAATCGCCTTCTTGTAATAATCATCTCTGAAAGGGTTTTCCGACTCATCGGCTTAAGCATTTCTGCATTCTCGTTTAAAGTGACCTTTCTGCTTACACTTGAAACACGTCGCTTTGGATTTATCGAACCCCAGCTTGGTAGATGGACCACCAATCGTCTTCCTGCCGGTAATTTCCATAAACCGTTGTGCTCTACGAACAGCACTTGCCATAGCCCAACGAATATCGATTAGTTCCATTTCTTCAGGATCTATTTGGTCATAGTCCTCTTTCGTTAGGTTTGTGTTGCCGATCTTCCCAGCCACCAACCCTTCATATGATTCCAATACCGACGCCAAGAAAACCATTTGTTGCTTAGCCGACTCCTCGTCAAAATTCTGAGCATTCTTCAAATCTATTGCGATATCAGAATGACTTGCAGATGATGAAGATCCACTGTGATAACCACTGTGACTTCCACTGCTTTGACTGCTTTAACTTTCTTTGCTTGCTGTCAACACATTCTCAGCAGAAAATGCAGTTTTTGGAGAAGTTGCTTTTGGCATCATGCTTTTCGGATAATAAAGATCCAAATTTTGTTGATAAGATGAGTGGTTGACTTTGTATGTCTTCTTCAGCTCCAACTCGTGACTCTCGAGTTTTTCAATCAACAAATCTAACGTCAACTTTTCTGGTGCCTTAATGGTATTCTTCAACATCAGCGTATAGTATCTCCAATCCATTTCGTCCGGTAACGAATCGAACAATTTGTCGATAAGCTCATCCTCAGGATATGTGATATCATGTCGTGCTAATTCCAGCTTCAGATGACCAAATCTTTCTATCATTTTACAAACCGACTCGTTCTTTAGACATCCAAAAAGATCAAATTCTTTTCTAAGAAGTTTTCGTTTGTTTTTCACAATTTCCTCACTTCCTAAACATTTTGCTTTAAGTTTGTTCCACAGATCTTTTGCATTTGAATACTCGATCAGTGCAATGATGTCTTCCCAAACAGATTGGAACAACAAAGCCACACATTTTTGCTCAGCTACAAAAGCATCAAACTCTTCAGCCGATCTTAACGCTTCACCATTTTTTTTCTCGTTGGCATAACCGTTCTTCAAACTCTTCCAGCTGGGAAATGCGAATGCCATCAGCCAATCTTCAAACTTCCTAGACCACCGACTGTACTCCTTGATAGCCATAAGCTTTGGGGGTCTATTGAATGTTCCGAAGGCACTTTCCGATTCCCAAGCTTCCTTTTTCTTCTCTTTTGGCGGATTCTCATTTTCTTTGCTTGATGAAGTATCATCATTTCCGGAATTTCCCGTGAAAGCGTACATGTCGCTGAATGGATTCAAGAAAATGTCATCCATCTTGAACGTACCTGCAAAATCAACAAACACTTAGAAACATTTTCGAAGTTTTTTGAAAAATATGACAGAAAAGCGGATCTATCAGTGTAAGTGACAGATAAGCGGAATTGTAATGTCCGGATAAGCGGACCAGAATACGTCCGTATGAGCGAAAGTCCAAATAAGCGGACCACTTGAGCGGACCAGGTATTGTTTGTTTGAGCGGACCAGATTATGTCCGTTCGAGCGGATCTACCTTGTACGTTCAAGCGGAAGTGAAAGATTGTCCGTTCAAGCGAACCTACTTTGTTCATTCGAGCGGATCTCCTGTGTTCGTACAAGCGAAAGTGTCTGAATGAGCGGATCTCCTATGTAATTTCGAGCGGACCACTTGTTGGACCGTGTTCCGACGCTGAATAGTCAGTAGAGAACGTTCATCTTCATGTACGAAGGCGGAATCAACGTAAATGAAGTTACACAGCTTTTCCTATTCAATTCCTTCTCTTTTATTGCTTTCTGATGTAATTTTGACAGAGTTTCGTTACAGCAACAATGGTGTAGGTCCGCTCCAACTGATCAGGTATTTATAGTGTTGTATAGTTCGCTTATATGGACTGACTAATAAGCGGACCAATCAACTTGACATTCAAGCGAATCTTCCAATGTCCGTAAAAGCGGACCTTAGTTTTTAACAGTTTTTACCCATTTTTAAGTCGAATTTTAACATGAAACTTTCTAGGGTTTGTTAATTGTATGTTCCGCACGTTATACTCAAAAATCAGATAATTTCAACCGTAGGAACCATTTCAAATCAAAAAAGTATGAGAGAAAGTGAGTAGAAATGAGAGATTTTTGCAGACTCAAGCTGTAGTAGTATGAACTCCTTGTCCTGAGCTCTGATACCACTTGTTGGACCGTGTTCCGACCCTGAATAGTCAGTAGAGAACGTTCATCTTCATGTACGAAGGCGGAATCAACGTAAATGAAGTTACACAGCTTTTCCTATTCAATTCCTTCTCTTTTATTGCTTTCTGATGTAATTTTGACAGAGTTTTGTTACAGCAACAATGGTGTAGGTACGCTCCAACTGATCAGGTATTTATAGTGTTGTATGGTTCGCTTATATGGACTGACTAATAAGCGGACCTATCAACTTGACATTCAAGCGAACCTACCTGATGACCATTCAAGCGAACCTGTGTCACTACCCTATGAGCGGACCTATTAAGTTGTACATAAAAGCGGACCTAATCAACATATTACATGATTTTGACTTTCAAGACCCTATGTTGACCTATATTGACCTAAGACCTAATGCAGACGAAGTCAACAGACATTCCATGCATCAACACAAATTAGTTAAGTGAGGTAGTGTGCTAAGAATGTGTGTTGTAAATATGCTGAATTGATTACTTGCTAAAACAGTTTCAGGATATAGCTCAGGATATTGAGCTATATTTATGATCAAACAATGAGCAAAAAGTAAAGGGGGGTGACACGAGATATACGAGGAAAGCCCTTGATTAATCTAGATCGTCGGCACAAAACCTCGGGAGCTGACAATCACAGCTGCCTTGTTCTTCTTATTACTTCAAACGTCAGGATACAGTGCATGATATTGATCCGATCGCTAAATGTTACAATGCTTTTTGTGAAAGTGAGAGTTGCGAGAGAGTTGAAGTGTTAGAGAGCAGTGAGTGTTGTTGTGTCGTATTCGATCTGATTTATCCATCTATTTATAGCTAATAAACGAAAACAAAATCTCCTATAAATGGGTGATGCCTTCGAATATTCTTTAGTAGCCGTTGGAGACCAAGTAAAGCGGGTTCAACGTCCTTCTTCGAACAACTTAGAGCGAGTCTTCCGGAGAAAAGGTCCTTATGAACGTTGCAAGCTTGGACTCGCGCTCCTGCATATAATACGTTAGTGATCCTCAGGATACCATTCAGGATGTTACCAATATCCTGAATCAGCATCCTGGGCATGAACAGATTTCATATAATCAAGATATAACTTAGGATACCATCCAGAATATGGGCTCAGAATTTCACCCATTACAATTGTCCCCAAAAATGTTACCGTTAGGCATCCTGATGCTAACGGTTACATTTTTCACGAGTAACGAGGTAATGAAGAGGTAAGACTTTGATGTGACTGGTTGAAACCACGCAGCCTACATTTACTCGTTTCATCCCTATAACTTCTCATCATTTAACTTCTACCAAAGAGAAAAAGGTAAACACTTCTCTCTCATTTTCATCTTCTTCCTCCATTCTATCCATTATTCCGGTGACCATATGGCGAGACAGACAAGATCTAGTTCCGGCGACTCCGCTCCCACATTCATCCACCAGAATATTCTCCAAGATACGGAGAAGGAAATATGCTCTTTCGACAGTGCCCACTTGTCGGCCCTCAAAACCTCCGGCATCTTCCCGAAAGGGACAATGTTCCGGCCATTTGTTCGGTAATCTGGTCAGATATGGTTTCCGACGAGTGGTTGTGTTTCAACGCCTTTCCTTTTACCCTAGGGTTGCAATTTCCTTTCTCGGACTTCATCACTGAGTTCTTTAATACTACCAAAATCTATTTTAGTCAGACAATGCCAATGCTTTGGCGAGTCTTGTATGTTCTTGATCAAATCAAGAAGAATCATATCCCTGACCTTTCCATTCATGACCTCCCCTTAGCATACCGGCTTAGATGCCATGGTTCTTGTTGATTTTTGTTCTATTCCACTTCCGGTGATCCACTGATACTCCGAGCCACCAGGAACGAAGAGGAATGGAAATCAAAGTTTTTCTTTGTAAAAAGAGATTCAATCCCTGGTGGAGTGGATTATCCGGTGAAGTGGCTGAAAAAGGGTAGGACTTAGGGTTTTAGGATGATCCTGTCTTGTATCCTGTTTCATATCTTGAACTAATCAATTTTTATTGTCTTATATACAGCCGATTTCAGGAAGCTTGCACCTCCTCTAGTCGAATCACAGAAGAGAATTGACGCCATCAGACTACTCCCAGAGGCTGAAAGAAGTTTCAATCCGTTTCCATCATCTCCAAGTCCACTTCCCAGTGCAAACATGTCTGCTAAGGATCCTGCACGTTATCCTGCATACATGTTTTTGTTTGATATTTTTAGGAAAGAGTTCCACTCCCTATTCACAGACTCCAGCAAAGTTCCAATCCTTCTAGATCTTGAGGAGCTTGATAGTTACCCCACTCCAGTCAACGTCAAGAAAGAAGCTCCTGCTACTACCAGCTCCAAACCACTCCCGGCTCCTAAGCCCAACCTGAGAGCTCATACCTCCACCGCCAAGAAGAGGAAAGGTTCTGAAGTTAGCACCCCAGGCTCTGAAGGATTCTCGTATCACTACGCCAAAACAGGGATACAGCCACACAAAAAAAGTGTGACTATATGTCTTTCGTCACACTTATTTTTTCAGGTCAAGTGTGACCAAAGCTCGAGTCATCATAGATATCATACAGCCACACACACTTTTTAGTGGCCGTAGAACTTAAAAATGTGGCTAAAAGGTACCAACATTTTTTGCTAAAATCTAGCACTTCCTCCATTAAGTGTGGCTAAAGGATAGCAAGGGGCACATGTATTTACTTTAAGTGTGACTTTTACTATTATATAGTCACATGAATTATCAAAAAAATGTGTTTTAGCCACATCAATTAAAAAAAGTGTGGCAAAAAGGGTTGTTGTAATTAAGCATATTGTCCATTAAGTGTGGCTAAAAGATAACAACAACCACATGAATTACTGTAAGTGTGGTCGTTTCTATTATATAGTCACATGAATTTATTGTAAGTGTGGCTAAAAACTTTTACTAGACACATAACCCACTTTTATAATTTTAAGTGTGGCTATTGTCTGACCTTTCATCACACGTATTTGTTTCCCACATGACATTTGTTATCATCTCGTCACACAAAAAAAAATGATGATTGTGTGGCTGTTGTCTAACATTTAGTCACACATATTTTCTTTTCCTATATCGTTTGGTACCATTTTGTCACACAAGCAAAAAAACAAAGTGGCTAATGGTTATTTATAGCCATCCAAAATTCTGTAATTTTAAGTGTGGCTTTTATCTATCATTTGGCCACACATATTTGGTAGTGGTTCTATGTGGCTATTTTCATATAATTAGCAATTTTATTTTCAAATGTTTATAAAATTAAAACAGTAGTAACATCAAAAACCCAAAAAACAAATTTAATGACATTAACAATAATAAATCAAAACCCATGCATAAGTTTTAAATTTAAATACTAGATACATAAACTTCTAAGTTCTAATCAAAAGATATATACAAATGTGCAGCAACTCCAACATAACTTGCATTACTCCTAGGAGCACTTGCAACAATACTTTTGTCTCAAACTGTCACTCCTAGCTGCACTTGCAAGTTGTAACAACACAACCTTCTCTCATTCACTGCATAGTATATAAACAAAGCATCAGTAAATGCTCCTGTTTATGAGCAACAACTAAGGTGCGATCGAACGTAAAACAATCAAGCTGCAGAGAATGCTATGTGTTCATAAACTAATGATATTTGCTAACTTTCTCTCTCTCTAAATTCTACTCAATTCTAGGTCACTTTCTTCTCTAGCAATTCACGACTATTTTATTCCCTGACCCAAACAAGCACCCAATAATCTTTGCCAATACCAACAATTTTTGATGCGTGATACAAATGCTATGTTTAACCAAAATTATTTATACAAAAATCAACTTTAAATATCCTTCAACTAATTACAACTTTAAATTCCTTCGACTAACTACAGATTTGTTTGAAATGAACCCTGGGCAGCAAGTTCCATACTAAAGAAAAAAACCAGCAAAGAAGTAGTAGTAGGTGTAAAGACTGTTAAATACAAGAAATGAAGATGTTCAACTACAGGACAGTGCGCTTCTAGGGGTTCATTAACAATATGAAAAAAAAACAACTTAATATACATGTTTAGCAACAATCATGGGATTTTCAGTGTTTGATCACCTGCGTGTACAGTACTACAATATTTTCCAAAAATCCAAAGATAGAAATGGCTCACAGTTGAGATGTTAGAAATTTTTGTAGGCCTTGAAACATCAGCAGTAGCAAAAATTTCATAATCATGATCAAAATCTATGTTGTGTAGTAAAGCACATAATGAAACTTTAAGTATAAATGTCCTATTGTTCTAATAAACTATAAAAATAAATAAATGACATACACCTGCAATCATATTACATACCTCGATACAATGTTAGCTGAATGATAGAGCTCCACATATCTAAGTTTTGCTATCACCCTTCTAGTCGACTAATCGAGAAATATAAATATTAGTGATTATTTCAATTTTGCTACACAAACATAGAAATGGTCATATTCATAGGTACCGGTATTGTGTAAATGTAGACCGCACAGATTGAAAATCAGATAAAGCTGACTCGGCTCGTTAACAGCCCTAGTAAAGGGCGCCTTCACCTGTTCATATATCATAAATTGATATGAACGTAACCTTCAAATTAAGTTGAGGAAACTTAAGTAATAGCAAAATACTTAAACATAGCAAGTGCAGAACATATTACATCTGGAACTTGTTTCTCATTTGAAGAAAGCACACTAGACATCACCTAAAAAAATCACTAACTGTGAGAAAAAAAAGTACAATATAAAGTTGTTAATAAGGAAACAACTAACAAGCCATTCTATCATACATACCTGACCCTCATGATAAAATCCAGCAGGGAAAAATGGTCGTATAAGCCGATCAATGAGCCGCCCGCATAAAAGTTCTCGTTCTTTTAGGGAACATTCCCTCCTCACATACGTACCTGGAATTTCTCTTTATCAACCAATCTTTAACAACAATACAAAATGCAAATTCAAATTAAACAATATAGTAGAAACATACAAACAGTAAGAGGTAGTATGACCCATACCTAACACAACCGCACCTTTAGCCGAGAAAACTGTGGGCAGAACATTAGAACACCTTCGCTCTATATTTGGGTTAAGCTCGACCTACGCTTTTGTTTGCCGCTCATCAGAGGTAGACGATTCCACCTGAATCACCTCTTTATGCAATTGAAAACCAACATCCAAAAGAGATTCTTCAGAAATTTGGGGCGGGGAAGACAAATCTGGAGGCCAATTGAAGTGCGAAGGAAGAATCCATCGAAAAATTGATTTAACAAGGATTCATAATAGTGGTTAATTTGTAGGTTCCATTGGTTAGGGTTTCGTTGAGATTAAATGAGGATGTGATAGTATCTCTCCCCCAAATGCGATACCGTCGCCGGGGAGGCAGTAGGGAGGGAGTGGGGTGGGGTGATGGTGAAGCGGGTGGAGAATGAAAGGGTGGCATTTTGGGAGGAGTTGAATAAGCAGATGGATGTAAGGTGGCATGATTTTGAACTGAAACGAGAAGAAATTAAAAGATTTGGTTCTTGAAATCATGAATTTGAAAGATGAAACCTGTAGCTACTGTAACTACCATAAGTTTTGGGGAGACAGAGTGTTTTACAATTGGAGAAGGAGAGAGTTAGGGTTTAGAATGGAGATGAGAGGGAAACTGAAATTTTCGTGGTGAAAATATGAAATTTTGATTTTTTTTGGAGGAAACTTTTTGAGACTGTTTGTTTATGTCTTAATAAGGCTTTTAATAGTTTAGATCTTTTACTGGTTCAGCACTTAATGGTTTAGACTGTTTGTTTTACGATCAAATGTCTGAATGGTTCAGACATTTGCCTTTGAATGGTTAAGATTTATATAGAGTCTGAATGGTTAAGACCTCTAATCTGAATTGGTCATACATTTGCCTCTAAACGGTTAAGCATTATACATCCTCTTAATAGTTCAGACCTCTTACTGGTTCAGCACTTAACGGTTGAGACCTCTTATTGTCCACTATGATCCGTTAAGGCCCCATATGGTCAATTAAGACATATATGATGTATTATTATCCATTGTGATCCAATAAGGCCCCACACGGTCCGTAAAGCATGTATGATCTACTATTGTCTGTTGTGATCCGTTAAGGCCCAATATGGCCCATTAATACATTTATGATCTAGTAGTGCCCATAGAGGTCCATTAAGGCACAATATGGTCCATTGAGACATGTACGATCCAATATTGGCCATTGTAATCCATTTAGGCCCAATGTGGTCCATTAAGACATAAATGAACCACAATTAGCCATTGTGCTCCATTAAGGCCCAATATGGTCCATTAAGACATGTATTATCGACTATTGGCCATTGTGATCCATTAAGGTCCAATATAGTCCATTAAGAAAGTTTGATCTACTATTGACCTTGTGATCCATTAAGGCCCAATATGGTTCATTAAGACATATATGATTCACTATTGGCTAATGTGACATATCAAAGCCCAATAAGGTCCATTAAGACATATACGATCCACTATTGTCCACTGTGCTGCATTAAGGCCCAATATGGTCAACTAAGACGTGTATGATCATCCACTATGATTCATTAAGGCCTAACATGGTCCATTAAGACATATACGATCCATTATTGGCCATTGTATTCCACTTAGGCTTAATATGGCTCATTAACACATATATGATATACTATTGTGCATTGTGATCCATTAAGACATGTATGACCCACTATCATATAGGCCCAATATGGTCCATTAAGACATGTGTGATCTACTATTATCCATTGCGATCTATTAAGACCCAATATGGTTCATTAACATATCTATGACCACTATTGGTCATTATGACCCAGTAAAGCCCAATATGGTCCATTAACACATATATGATTTGGGATGAGTTTGGTACGGGTACCGGTACCTAACATACCGATACCGAAAATGCTGATACCGGAAATCATCAAATATGGTACAGGTACCGGTACCAAAAATGTTCGGTATGGTACTGTACACTACTCGTACCGCGACGCTATTTGAAAGTAAAATTCGACAAACTACTGGTATTGTATCAAACTGAAAGTAACAGTACCGAAAAAAATTAACTACGAGAAATTCGGTACCATTATTAATTTGCATACATTAATATATCATTTAGAAGAAAACAAATATGGTTTAAAATAATAATATTTAATAATAGTTTGAATTATTAAATATCTAGTAAGATTTTTTTGTTTTTTAATATTGAATAATGTAATATTTAAATAAGAATATATTTGAGAGGAAAGTTTTGAATCAAATATTTTGGGGGGAAGTTTAAGTTTTAGGATGAAATATTTTGGGGGGAAAGTTTAAGTTTTTAGAATGAAATATTTTGGAGGGAAGTTTTAGGAGAAAATATTTTAGGTGAAAGTTTAACTTTTGGATTTAAATATTTTGGGGGAGAATTTTTAAAGATGTAGTAAGTTTAAAATTTGGTCACACATTTTTTAATGACACCTGATAACATTTCGTCACACAAAATAAACAAAATGATGATTGTGTGACGAATGTTAATGTAAAACCCCATTAAATTTTATAATTTTAAGTGTGACTATTGTCTAAACTTTGGTTACATAAATACTAAATGTGGCCATATGTATTAGATTTTAGCCACATTATTAAACATATAATGTGGTCGTAGAACACATTTGGCCACACTTTTCTAATGTGGATGTTTTATCTTAACGTGTGGCTAAAGGTTGGAATAGTTTTGTGTTTAGTCACGCAAAACAAATAAAGTAACCATAGATCAAATTTGGCCACCCTTTTTTAGTGTGACTAATAAATGTCACAGTTTTTTCTTAAAGTGTGTCTAAAGGTTTTGAATAAACATGTTATTGGTCACAGTAAATTATATAATGTGATCGTAGATAACATTTAGCCACACTTTGCTAGTGTAGCAAATATATGTCATAATTTTTTTCTTAAAGTGTGGCTAAAGGTGTCAGATACATGTTTTTTCGTCACATGAAACAAAAATATATGGCCATATATCACATTTGGCCACACATTTCGATTTGTGGCTAATAAATGTCATATTATTTTCTAAAACTGTGGCTAAAGGTTCTGAACTGGTATAAATAGTCACATTAATAATAAAATGTGTGGCTAAACGTGTTTTAAAATGTTATGAATAACCTTTAGCCACACATTTTTACAAATGTGTGGCAGGGCGGTTTTGCCAAAAGTGTGGCCGTAGCCCTTTTTTCACATAGTGTATGAAGACTCAGCTGCACCGACTCCTTGGAGCCAATGACATCCTTCCTCAATAAGGTAACATCCTGGCACTATATCCTGCACATATATCCTGATAGAATATCCTGATAGGATATCCTGGTTAGTGAATATCGACTCATACCTAAACTTTGAATTATAGGGTCTCCAGCATCTGCTCCACCTTTACACCGATGCTTGCAGCACGAACGCGTTCCAAGAGGCCAGGATTAAACAGCTCGAGACTACTGTTGCTGACCAAGGCGTCATTGCTGAAGTGAAAACCCGGCATTACGAGGACAAGCTGAAGAAGGTCACCCAGGATGCTAAGTTAAAGCTGGCTGCCATCCAAGTGGAGCATGAACAGGCCATGATCACTTTCTGGGAAGGGATCAAAAACTCAGCCGTTGTCTCTCTGCTGCAAGCTCGTACCAAGATGGCTTATGAGGCCAAGGAGACAGGCCTTGAGTGCCCAGCCTGGCCAGTTGATTCCTGGGTAGCAAAGCTGAAGGAGGTTGGAGGCAAAGCTGTTCCTTATCCTGCTGAGGCTGGTGAATCCTCTAAGTCAACAGAGGTGGTGGACAAGGGTGGAGAAAAGAAGGATGTTGTGACGGATGCTGGTAAGGATGCTGCTCAGGATGCTGAGGCTGAGAAGACGGAGAAGGCTGGTGAAGATGCCGCTGTGTGAGGGCATTCAAGTGTGCGATGATGGATGTTGATGCCTACGCTGGAGCCCACTTTTTTTAAATTTGATCGTCGGTCTGTAATCCTAAAACAATTTACTTTTTCCTGCATTTGAACAATTTATATTTTCTGCATGCATTTTGAACAGTATAACAGTTGGAGGTGGATGGGTCTCGGTTTGAGACAAAACCTTCATCTGTTATGTAAATATAACTAGGAACTTCTTGTGCTTTTGGTGGATGGGTCTCAGTTTGAGATGAAACCAAAAGCACAAACTTTTGCCACGTTAATAATATAACTTTCTTTTGACCCTATCTTTGTTGTTATACTATTAGTGCACAAATTTTATTCTGAAAATAGTTTCCTTTGAACATTCTTGGGAACATTTAGGGAACGTATCCTGAGAGTATCCTAAGGGATATCCTGGTCAGGATATTGTCACATAACTTAGAAAACTTAAGCCATCTGAATAAAAAAGGAGAGATCATACCAAAGACTCTTAGAGAGTCAATTCCAATCTTCCACCTTAGGAATGTCCCCAGTGCAAACTTTAACCCATCCTTCGAATCGTATGTCCCCTGTGTTCAACATATGGTCATACTTTAGCTTTCCTGTGGGTAAATACTTAATACGCTGGGGATAAACCATGGGGATAAACCCTTAATATCCTAGGGATAAACCCTTAATATCATGGGGATAAACCCTGATTTTCATGTGCTACAGGCAGGAGTGTATAAATTCCAAGATTTAGAAAGGTGAAAACCTTTAAACCTTAGAGAGTATGAAAACACTCTTTCGTGAGAAAGGGTGATCAATCCTCATATACCTTGAGAATCCAGGATATAGCCAATAATAACGAAATTGTCAGCCACTTTTACATGGACTGGTCCCGCTATCTTGAACTATTCCTGGATAACTTGCGCTCCAGGCGGGGTGTTTAAACCCAATTCGAGAGAAAGGTGAATACCTTTAAACCTTTGAAGGGATCAGGATCCCTTAAACGTGAGAGAGGGGGCCAATCCTCTAATCTTTCGAGTTATCCTGAGTATATATCCTGGAGCATATTCTGCAAAACAACCTTAAACTAAGGTGGGTGTTAGCTTGGCTAACACCCCTCCGATGCTTAAGTCAGTATTGGGTTCAGAAGAATAAATAAATCCAAACATATTGAAAACAGATAGAATTCATACCATCCTGAGTTAGAAATTAAATTCTAAACTCACTTGAAATAGAGCTTTAGGTGTATAGCATTCAAGGATCTTGATAGCATATCCCCCTCCAAATTCTTGAGTCGGTATGCTCCTTTTCCCGATTCTGATTCAATCTCATAGGGTCCTTCCCACTTTGGGGCTAACTTTCCATCGGAAGGATTAGTAGTATTCTGAAAAGCCTTTCTTAACACCCAATCCCCAACTTGAAACCTTCTAGTCCTTCTATTCTTGTTATATGCTCTGGATATCCTCTGTTGATATGCTGTCATCCTTAGCTTTGCTGCAACTCTTGTCTCATCCAGAGTGTCTAATTCTTGGCATAGAGCTTCAGGATTCTGCTCAAGATCCCGGAGGTTAGATCTTGCTGTGGGTATCACCATTTCTGTTGGGATCACTGCTTCTGCTCCAAATACTAAGGAGAATGGAGTTTGGCCAGTTGCAATCTTTATTGTTGTTCTATCAGCCCATAAAATGTTGGTGCATATTCGGTGACAACAGCTTAATAGTTTGATTATTTAGTCTTTGGATATTTTGTATTGGGCTTAGCTTATTGGTTAGTGAGTTATTTGTTGTAATGGGCTTGGAAAATAGCCTAGTCCATGTAGGAAGCCCAGTTCACAAACATGTGGTATATAAACATGTTTTTGTGATTAGGGTTTTAGTTGTTATAGAATTTTAGAGAGAGAAAGTAGAGAGAGAGAAGGAATTTCGAATTAGGGTTTTGGACAAGATCACAGAGAGTGGCTGTGAGGTTGTGAGGTCTTGAATTGATTGTAAACTGCAAGTTGGATAATCAATAGAAGACCCGTTTGATTGTGAATTTCTGTTTCTACTCATTTCTGTAACAAATCTGATCTAGAGGATTCCGCACTCTAGGTTAGACATACAATTCTGTTACGATCCATACGAACAAGGGGACCTACAATTGGTATCAGAGCATTAGGCTCTTGAAAAAGCTCGGTTCAGAATTGTTGCTGCAGAAAAGGGTCGATTTTCGGGTTGTTTTGGCAATTATCAAAAATTTTAAATTTTTAAGACCTAGGGTTTCAAATTTTTGGAGGCTGATTTTCAAAATTTTTGAAGTATTTTGATCTGTTTGCATATTTAATTTTGCTGTTTAAAGTGTTTTTGGTTGCAGGTTTGGTTGATTTTTGAAGGATTTTGGCAAGAAAGTCTTGAAGATTCGAAGATTGTTCTTCGTGTTCTTCGGGTTCTTCATAAATTTCGAAAATTTTTGCTGATTTGGGTGTTCGATTTTGCAGGAAATTGTTAGAAGAATCTGGAAAATCTGCAGAAAATTTGATCAGATTGAGTTTCCAAATATTTTCTAGCATAATTAACAATTTCGCAGCAAATTTAACATCTACACTGACAGACCAGCGAAATTGTGATATAGCAACTCGGTGACCGGTGAAATTAAATCCTAGCAACTCGGTGACCGGTGAAATTAAATCCAAAGGCGACTTTGGTAACCGTGTAATTGTCCTCAGCGACATTATTACGGTGATCGGCGAAATTAAAGTCGTCGTAATAGCGACCTGATTAGCCAGCGAAATTAACTGACCGGCGACCAGCGAAATTAACCAGCATAATTTCCCAGCGAATTTAAGTGATCAGAGGAATTAATCAGCGAATCTATTCCAGCGAATTAGAAAGTCAGCATAATTATATCTACTCTACCAGCATAATTATAATTACTCTATCAGCATAATTAACCTGGTTTGCCAGCATAATTAGCGTGACACGGTGAAATTAACTTGGTTTGCCAGCAAAATTAAAAGGTGGAGTGGAGGAACTAGATACGCATAGAGGAATTAACGTTTTCGTGAATAGAATTTGATCCGTAGCTCATTTGCCGAAACCGTTTGCACCGTTGGACTCGGTTTATTTCTAGGACAAAAAAAAACCTCTGGAAATTCCTGAATTTGGTTTTCGACATTATATATCATTGGATTCGTTTTTTCGAGACGATTCTAACGGTATAATTTGGTAAAAACAATTTTCGGAAAAATATTGTACGGTTTTATCAGTACGGTTATGGTAAAACGTGTTTAAAGATGGTTAAAGTGGACAATGTTGGTGAGAAAGTTAAGATTTGGCCAAAGCTTACAAATGTCAAAGAATATGTTGTCTGGAAGGAGGAGTTTGAATCGTTTGTGAAGAGTGAAGATACCAGAATGTGGTATTGTATGATAGATGGATATGTTGCTCCTACGCGTCGTATTGAAGGAAGGGTTATAGTGATGTCTTATGACAAGATGGATGAATCTGAGAGGCAGGTGGTTGATGCTGAGAAGAAAGCTTTAGCTGCAATTAAAATGTCCTTACCTGATTGCATCAAGATTACCTTTACGAAGTACACTAATTCAAAGGATATGTGGGATGCATTAGAAAAGCGATATCAGGGAAATGCAGATGTTGTGGTAGAAGAGAAGAAGAAAGCTGTTGAGAAGAAGGCTGCAGAAGTTTCAAAGTGCATGAATGGTGTGAATGAACTTACAGCAGAGGTGAAGGTATCATCAGAATCTGTAAGTCATATGTGTCATAATTGCACTGAACTACAGGGTAAAGTTGACAGACTATCGGAGCAAAACAAAATTCAGTTAGCTGAATTGCAAAAATTAAAAGAGTCAAATGTTCTTTTGATTAAACGAGAGTCAAATTGTTTAAATAAACTGAAATCAAATGAACAGGAAATAAGCAGTTTAACAAGCAAAGTCAATGAACTGTTACTGATTATTGATTTGGCTCGTGAAACTGTGAAGGACAAAACTAATGAATTTTCTGATAAGTGTAGGGAATTGGCCGTTGCACAAGACCAAATTGTTGAACTTAAAGGAAAGTTAGACAAATTTGGAAAATCTTCATTAGTTAGGACTCAAATTCAAGCAATTTGAAAAAGAGTAATGATAAAAAGGGTTTGGGGTTTAGTAAAGCCTCATCTTCTAAAAATAAGGACTACTCTTTTTTACCTGATGAAAATGAGTGAATTGATTTTGTGCCTACTACACCAGCTATAGTGGATCCGATAACTGTGGACTTGCCAAGTAGTCCAGAAACTTTGAAAGAATCTGTTGAGTCTAGCAGTACACCTCATAAATCGGATGAGGATACTGAAGATGAAAAGAAGAAAACATTTAAAAAGA
Organism: Helianthus annuus; assembly: GCF_002127325.2. Lineage (NCBI taxonomy): Eukaryota > Viridiplantae > Streptophyta > Magnoliopsida > Asterales > Asteraceae > Helianthus > Helianthus annuus. The sequence continues at coordinate 101,831,894 of NC_035447.2, read as the reverse complement.
GATTTAAGAAAAAGAGAATTTATAAGACAAAATCTTGTTTTAAATGTCACACTAAAGGGCACGTGGCAAGTTGTTGTCCTTTGAAGAAAGGTAAGCAAAAAGTTGATGAAGTTAAGGAAGGGAATAGGGTTGGTTTAAATAATAATGTGCAACCACATTGTCAACGTAATCAACTAAGATTTCAATCTAAAACTTCAACATCAAGACGATTTGATAGACCAAGAAGCAATTTTACACAATTTAGTCATTTCAGTGGTAAATCAAATCGGTTTCAAAATCAAAATAGAAATTTTGGATATCAAAATCGATACCAGAGTTTTGGTAATCGAAATTTTCAAAGAAGAAACGGATATAGGGGTTTTAGAAACTCAAATGTTCAACAAAAACCAAAAATTTTTCAAAATTCATGGTATGATTATGGGAGAAGAAGGTATCAAGATAATAATTTTCAAAGGTCGGAAAATCCAAGATTTTCTTGGAACTCTCGTGATCAAAGACCTAGTGGAAGTTATAAATCTTGTTCAACAACGAGTACAACATCCAAGACACCAGTAAGGTGTGATGGATATTGGTTAGAAGCCTCTTATACGGATTTACATGGTCGACCCAAAACCGGTCAGGTTTGGGTTGTTAAGTCTAACTAAGTTGTTGAGTGTGTGCAGGATGACCAAGAAGGACTGTTGATGTGTTCAACAGTGGTTGTTCCTGTAAAGTGTCTGAGGTGAATAGTAGGTTAACATGGGTAACAAACTATTTACTTTGGTGATTGATTGATGATTTATTGGTGAAAAACTTATTGTCAGATTGAAGTGGGAGTCTGTTTGTGTTTGTAAATTTGTGTTTTCAAAACTTACTCCATAAAAACAAAAATTTAGGGGGAGAAATCACTCTAAGCCAAAAAGAGTTTAGTTAGTGCGTGTGTTTAGGGGGAGTAAGTTATAAATTAAAAAAATAAAAAATACAAAAACATTAAAAAATCAAAAACATAAAAAAATAGAAAATAAAAAATGAATTATCACTGTGTGAAAAAGAAGAGATGATAGTACATCAGCAAGTTAGACTGTCACACTAAAATTGAACCTAAATTACTTAAGTGTGATAGCAGCTTCATTATACGATGTACCAGTAGGCAAAAAGCATGTTGGTGCACTACATCTGCTGATTACGTCTTGTATCGAGTCATAGACTTAAATGTTAGATTTGGGCACAATATACGAGAAGTTATGAGATTGTATAGATTTAGGATAGTGGATCGCTTATTAGGCCCATTAGAGTTTAGGGTCGCTCGAACGGTTGAATGTGGACCGCTCGATTGGTAGCTAGTTGGATCGCTCCAATGTCATGTGTGGGCCGCTTATTGGGCCTGTCTAATAAGCGGTTCCAGACTTGTATATATACCTGATGAGCGATCTCTTTTGCAACGGTTGATTGAATCTCGTACCGAAATGCTGCCGGATCGAGAACTCATTGTATTTACCGTCAAATCAATACAGAAAGTGTTTAAAGTGTATTGCAAGCTATTCCTACGTTGATTACTTGTTATTCCGCACCTGTAATTGACGAAAACGCCTCTGATCGACTCATTCGGGTCGCCAAACGATCCTACAATTGGTATCAGAGCTTCAGGATGAGGAGTTCTACAGGAAATAGCTGGAAATCGTCAAAAATTCTGTCTTCTACTCATTCTTTTTCAGATTCAGACATTTTCAACGGTCGAAATTTGCTGAAAATCTCAGGGATTGTGCGCATTAGTACAGAGACAAATCCTTGAAAGTTTGGTGTTGAAATTCAAAGAAAAAGTAAGCCAAAATGATGTCCGAATTTCTGATCGCTTTTAGAAACATCCTTGGATCGCTTATTGGTTCTTAGTGGAACCTCTCGTACTACATCAATTTGGGCCGCTCATTCGGTCGGTTGACCTTGGATCGCTCCAAATCCATTATTGTGAACCGCTCTAAAGTAAATCGTTCGGACCGCTTATTTGACCCATCCGGAACCGCTCATCAGGGACCGCTCGTAATTTGAATGTGTTGAACCGCTCGATCGAACAAGTGTTTAGACCGCTTTTCTGGAATATCATTGGACCGCTTATTTGGACTCACCCGGTCCGCTTATTTGAACAATTAGACCACTTTTGTGTACTGTTGGCATCTCTAGTTCGCTTTTAAGGCTGTTCGGAATTATTTTTTTAAATTGAAAATGGACGAAGATTTCTATAACGTGTTTGCTACTCCAAGTACCTCGATCAACGCTATTCAAACCACAATGCTAGAAAATGAAACCGGGACGATGCAAAAACCTCCCAAGTTAATGAATATCGAAGAATATAAGGGTTGGGAAGGTCGGTTTGAAAATTGGGTGCAAGCGAATTATCTTGATGCTTGGGAATGTGTAGAAACAAAGTATATTCGACCATTGAATAGTGATGAAGAGCCAGTTCCAATCAAAGATCTTAGAGATGATGAAAGGAAGAAGTACAAAAATGAGAAAATGATGCTAAGTCTTCTTCAACAGGCAGTGAAGGAAGATATCATGGTTCTTTTACAGCACAATGGAACGTCGTACTCGATCTGGAAAGCGTTACGTTCGAAGTTTAGGGGAAGTGAAGAGATGGTTAAAAGCAAGAAGTCGCTTTTAAAGAAAGAATTTGATCTTTTTCGTGGGTTAAAAAATGAAAATACACGAGAGATTATTGAACGTTACTGTAATCTGCTTGCAAATATGAAAAGGTTGAGTATTGAAAAGAGTAATGAAGAATTGATCGACAAACTTGCTGATGCGTTGCCATATGAGAGTTGGGGCACATACTTGATGATGCTCAGAAACAAGAAAGGTTTTAGCAATCTGACGCTCAGTAAGTTCATCGAAAAAATCGAAGCTCAAGAAATGGAACAGAGAAAAGTTATTAGAATGAAAGACTTCGATGGTGAACAAGACATCGGGTTGTATTATAAAGCTGGGGTAAATGAGAAATCGTCGAATTCATCTCCTAAGATTGTGACTGGTATGAGTGCCAAGAGCTTATCTGAAAGCCCATCATCTGGATCAAGAGCAAAACCAGTTTTACATCATTTTCATCATTTGATCCGAACATCTCTGCAACTAAAAACGGGAGAAAATTACAGTGCAACATTGTATTGAATCTTGAGAATGATCAAGATTATTCTGAAGATATTGCCAAAAACCAAATGTCTTTATTAGGAATGGTTTTGGAATCTTATACTTGTTTTGTTGCAGGTCGTATCGGCAATCCAATGCAAACCAAAGAAGACTACGACCAAATAGATGCTGAAGAGATGGAGTTGATAGATATAAAGTGGTGTTTGGCTAGTGTGTTACGGAGAGCTGAAAAGTTTAAACAAATCACGGGGAGAGATGATCTTCGTGATGCAAATGTTTCTACTTTAGGTTTTGACAAATCTAAAGTCACTTGTTTTCGGTGCAGGGAAAAAGGACACTTCAAGAGAGAGTGCACAAACCGAGAAGCAAGTGGAGCTCAAAATCCGTTCAACAACAACAACGATTACTATCGCAAAGCCATCTATCACCAAGTTGGTCAATCATCTCAACAACAAAAACATCAAGCTCAGACTGCACATGGAAGAGATGTGATTGAAGATACCGGAAAAAGAGCATGTGTAGTTAATCCAAATCAAAAACAGTCGTTTAACTGGGATAATTATATTCCAGAAAATGGAAAAGCTTGTTTGATTGATCAAGAAGATGAAAAGCTTGTAGAAGGTTTTAGCTGGGCAAACTTTACTTGGGATGATTATGTTTCTGAACAAACCACAGCTTACACTGCATTTACAGCAAAGATTGTAGATGATAGTGATGATGATACAGAGTATTGGGCGAGAAAATACAGAGAAGATATGAAGTTGCTTGCTGAGAGTGATAGCGAAGACGAAAAAGTGAAAAAGGAGAAGAAAAAGAAGAAGATTAAAACACCGATGAGTAGTGATGATGAAGAAGTGCCGGTTGTGAGAAGGCAAAAGATGATAGAAGTGCCCAAGTTCAAAGTTGATGAAAGTGTTGATGCGAAAGAAGTTTCTGTTAAATGTGAAAACTGTGAGATTGTGAAAAAGCAGAACAGCACGTTGATTAACAACTTAAACAGACTGAAGGAGTCATATGATGTGCTGAACAAGACAATGAATCAGTACAATCAAACGAGCGAAGAACAAGCTGTAGCAATGAAGACTCTTCAGGGAGCGTTTATGACAAAGCAAAAAGTTGTAAACAACTACATTGAAAAGTGTGTTGTTTTAGAACAGAAGCTTGAGCTGCAACGAATTGAAACTGAAAGAGTAAATCGTTTACTGAAAAGTTACTCATGTACTTCCTATGTGATTGACAGGATTTATCCGACTGTTGAGAGCATGAAGGTCTGGGAAGAGGATGAGGTAACTGAAGAAAAAGCAGCTGAAGTCAGTATTGAAGAAAAGATTGCTGACAAGAGGAAGAGTGACAAGAAAAAGGATACTGAAAAGGCTTCATCTGGTAAGAAGAAAGGTGTCAGTTATAACAGATGTCCACCTCCACTGGAAAACGGATATTTGCCTAGACATCCTAACGATGAAAGAGTCAAAAAGGCTACAAATTTACAGTGGGAGTCAGAGTCATCGGTCAATCTTCCAGAAAGTATTGATGTTGTGTTCACATCATCTGATACTGATCAACAGTCTAAATTGATGAAGAAAGTCATGGATCATGTGTTAGATAGTGATGACAGTGAAGAGTCAAAGTCGGAGTCAGCGTCAGAGTCGAAATCTGAGTCAAAACTCTGGGGCAAACAGAAAAACAGGGAAAATTAGTCTATGATAGAAAATTCTTGTTATCAAAATCTAATTTGGATGATGGGTTGTTTAAAGTTGCCTATACTTTGAATAATTCGGACAAATTATATTCTGATGAGGAATTTCCTATAAGAGGTGTTAAAACTGAACTGATTAAAAAGGTTTTTATACTCTCGGAAATCAATATTTCTGAAATCAAAGGCTTATGTTTTAATGATAAATCTAAACCTTACACCTCAAGAGTTCAACAAAGATTAAACAAGAAAAAGAATTACAGTTCTGGTTCAGATTTCCAAAAGAGAATCAAACCATAGCGGTAATTTCAAAAAGAAAGGATTAGGTTTTACTCCCACATAAAAACAGAAAAATGAAAAATATGTTCGTGATTTTAAATCCAAAATGTCCTTTGTTTCAGGTACGTCAACTGATGAAGAAGAAAAGACATGTTTCTGGAGGGAAAAGAATAGTGAATTTTTGAAAAAGAAACAAGCTGAACTAAAGAAAGACTCGAGAACCTGTTACCGATGCAACAATGTTGGACATATCGCCAAAGATTGTTCTCAGGCGATACAATCAAAACAGGGAGTTTTTCGCAAAATCTCAGAAAAAGTGTTTGCTTTCGAATCACCACTGATAGAACAGAATTGTTCAAAGATTCTATTTTTGAAATTGGTGAGAGTTCAAACAAGTTTTACAACAAGAAAGCCAAATCTAAAAACCAGAAATGGGTTGTGAAGAAGGGTGGTGAAAGATCTAGCGATGATTCTGATAGGTCGAAATCAGAGGAGTTATCTTCAGGTGATGAAACTGATTCCACAAAGTCAGTGGAGCCACAAGTTGTATCAAAATGTGAAGCTGATGAAAAAGTTGAGAACTCAGTTCCGAGTGTTAGTGATGATGAGTTTCCATCACTTAGTGCTGAAAATTATAAAAAGAAAATTGGTAAAGTTGAAATTTCTAACCAATTTTATCATGATGAACAGGATTTTGATGCTGAGAACGTCTTTAACCTCAGGGTAAAACATATCTTTGGCAAAATGATTGATCGAAAAGTCAAAGGGGTTAAGGAATTTTATGAGCAGAAAACAAAGAAAGAAAAGGTTGAACCATCCCTGGTTTGTGACTGGGATGGTACATTTTATGAACAGTAAGTCTCAGGACTTGCCGGAGCTCCCAGGTTGGTAAGCGTGGAGCATGAATCGGCATCTTTCTTAAATTCTAATCGGTAACGTCAATCAAACAAATGGTAAAAAGGTTTGTTTATGTTTGTTGATGTTTTACAATTGGTACAGAGGTTTCTGAACTGAAAATGGTAAATCAAGGACATTAATTTGTACTTGTATTTTCCTACATTGGTCAATAGACAAGATGATGAACCACAACCCCGAACATTTGTTTGATAAACCTACAATTGGTAAAATCAACCAAACTTGTTTTCCAGAAAAACCATTTTGATTAAAACAAACTTAAGTGTTTTGAAATCTAAATGGGAAAATAGTATGTTGATAGGGGAGTTCTGATTGTTTATGCCTAGTGTATGGCGAATTGAGGTGATTCGATATCAGTTGTCATATTATGTACAGTTTGTTTTCAATTTTCTTTAGATGTATTTGAATTTTAGGGGGAGTAAGAATTTTTAGAAAATCCAAAAACATCAGAAAATTTGAAAAAGTCAAAAACATGATAAAATCAAAAATGAGTTTTGTTGCGAAAAAAGAGGAAATGATAGTACATCAGTGGACTATCACAGCACGCTAAAGATTTGTAAACTCAAAATGTATTAAACGATCTTACTGCGGATGTGTCAGTAGATTTTCGCACATTTAGTAAATTGAAACGAGATATAAACCCAAATCAAACTTGTTTGATTCGTGGGTAACAATTCTTGGATATATGGGTAACCCCCGAAATCTTGTTTGAAAGGTCCCGTATTCTGATATACTAGGTCTTTATACTCAGTGATATCTGGGGTATTATCCCGGGACTTCTGCTGTATGGAAGTACTGACCTAGTCCCCGGATAATACTTTCTGCAAATGCTTGAAAAAGCGCCGCCCTCAGCAATCTGATTAAACAATAAAATTGATAGTCATTGCTGTTGTAAAAAAGATCCTCTAAAGGGGACCCACCAAAAGTCGAGCCGTCATCTCTCTGCTGAACGGAAGTTCTGACCTGAGCTCTCACGTTTTCGCATCTACCCCTTTACAGATATCATCTGTGGTATACTCACCTGTAAGACTGAATATTTGGGATCTGGATACGGGAGTATATTCAAGTGGAGTGATACACAATTAAGTTTAAGTCTCTAAAACATTAATATCGTATCTCGAATCGATTGAAATTTGTGTTGAAAATTTAAGTGGACAAACATACTGACAATCTAGGTAAATTGTTTAGAACTGAGAATGTTTAAAGCTTAACGGTGTTGGTGATTTGTCTCATATACTGATATGATCCTCTTGCACGAGCTCATAAAAATATTGTCTGTAAATAGTTTATTTCTGCATTTTATTTTCTTTCAGAAAAATCCAAAAAGATTTTTGGTATGTTTTAGCATAAATATTGAAAATTCAAAAAGATTTTCGACAACTGATGTTGAATTGCTGATTTTCAAAATTCCGAGTGCTAAACATGATGAGCAATACTTGAGGGGGAGTGTGTGTGTGAAATTAACTGTTTTCATAATATAACCTTTCAAGTGGTTCATCACAATCTGTGTTTGTTTTAAATGAGAATCTAAATTGGTGCAGGGTTATATGTGTTTGATATATATATGTGAAAGAAATTTACTTTGAGGTAGAGTTTATGCAGGATAGCCAGGCGTTGATTCTGAAGATGTTGCTGAAGAATAAAAGAATGCCAGCAAATCGAGAGGGGGAGTCTGAAGCTAGAAAGAGAGGAGTCCAAAGACTGATCAAGACTGAAGATGTGAAAACACAGCATTGGTGTGACTCGATAGTCGACTCCATCAACATCTGAGGGGGAGTCTGTTGGTGCACTACATCTGCTGATTACGTCTTGTATCGAGTCATAGACTTAAATGTTAGATTTGGGCACAATATACGAGAAGTTATGAGATTGTATAGATTTAGGATAGTGGATCGCTTATTAGGCCCATTAGAGTTTAGGGTCGCTCGAACGGTTGAATGTGGACCGCTCGAGTGGTAGCTAGTTGGATCGCTCCAATGTCATGTGTGGGCCGCTTATTGGGCCTGTCCAATAAGCGGTTCCAGACTTGTATATATACCTGATGAGCGATCTCTTTTGCAACGGTTGATTGAATCTCGTACCGAAGTGCTGCCGGATCGAGAACTCGTTGTATTTACCGTCAAATCAATACAGAAAGTGTTTAAAGTGTATTGCAAGCTATTCCTACGTTGATTACTTGTTATTCCGCACCTGTAATTGACGAAAACGCCTCTGATCGACTCATTCGGGTCGCCAAACGATCCTACAAAGCATGAAATAATCAACTTACCAATGTGATATAAACATAAATGAACTGAATATGAGTGGGGAACACATCAGTGGTGTATGGTTTAATGACCTTAATTCTTGCGTTGATAGATTGCCAAAATCTGAAGTTTTGGGTCTTTATACTGTTATTTCATCTGGGGATATCAGGGGTGTCCTTCTGCTGCATCCAGATACATGCTGACCTAGACACACCCAGAATATCTTAAAAGAGCAAAAAAAAAATGCCAAATCCCATAAATGAAGAAGCTCTCATAGAGAGTCATTCAAAAAGTGCAAAAAGCATAAATCGTACCAAAAAATGGTATTTGTCATAGCCCTCAATAAGATATTTTGGTCTCTTTGCTGTACGGAAGTACTGACCTGTTCACCAATTATCTATTGTTGAAAAATAAAACGGATGAATTCAGTATACTCACCTACTACGATGAATCTTTGTGCATACCTTGATCGCGGGGGTATATCCTGAAGTGGGATACACTAGTATTTCAGTATAATAAAATTACCTTAATGTATCATACGGTAATGGTACTTGAAATGTTCATGCATTTTGTTTAAGTGGACAAACATACTGGTAATCGTCTTGGACTGCTTTTCACGAAAAATTAAATAAAGAATTATCTAATTGTGTGAAACAGATTGATTGTGCTGATATGATCTTCTTACCGGTGATTCTCACAAAAATAGAGTGTTTATTGCTTTTGTAAATAGTTTACTGCTTCCTTAAAATATCAAAAATACCAAAAAGATTTCTTTTTAAAAGATCTCCCATTTTGAACTGACAGGTAGTTGTTTTTGCAAACTAAGATAAAATATTGGTTTATCTTTAAATGTAAAAAAGACTAATGGTTTTTCAAGATACTTGCTTGTGTTGCTAAACAGATTGATGCAGTTATCAAAATGAAGTGCAGAATACAAGTAAAGTGCAGATTGAGAGTGAAGTGAAGAATGTGTGAAGATGCATGGTAGGATCCTTCTACTACATTGTAGAGAGAAAGAGATATATGGAAGAGTTGGAGCTTACTTACTTAACCAAGGATTGCTAGCTAACTGATCTACAAAGAATGAAAGTTTTGGAGATTGGAAGCATCAGCTAAGGGGGAGTCTGTTGATGTCAGAAGCTGTGTAGCTGACGCTATCCAAAGACCAAAAGAACACAAGATGTTTGAAGACAAAGTTACACTATGAAGCTATTGTCAAGGGGGAGTCTGTTGGTGCATATTCGGTGACAACAGCTTAATAGTTTGATTATTTAGTCTTTGGATATTTTGTACTGGGCTTAGCTTATTGGTTAGTGAGTTATTTGTTGTAATGGGCTTGGAGAATAGCCTAGTCCATGTAGGAAGCCCAGTTCACAAACATGTGGTATATAAACATGTTTTTGTGATTAGGGTTTTAGTTGTTATAGAATTTTAGAGAGAGAAAGTAGAGAGAGAGAAGGAATTTCGAATTAGGGTTTTGGACAAGATCACAGAGAGTGGCTGTGAGGTTGTGAGGTCTTGAATTGATTGTAAACTGCAAGTTGGATAATCAATAGAAGACCCTTTGATTGTGAATTTCTGTTTCTACTCATTTCTGTAACAAATCTGATCTAGAGGATTCCGCACTCTAGGTTAGACATACAATTCTGTTACGATCCATACGAACAAGGGGACCTACATAAAACAAAGGGTAGTTCTTCTGCCCATCTTCCTTTTTTGGCTCCTAATCTCTTTTTCAGGTTGTTGACAATTATCTTGTTCGAGGATTCTACTTGCCCATTTGCTTGAGGATGTACCGGAGTAGATGTGATCATTTTGATTCCCCAACTCTTGCAAAAGTCAGTAGTCCTCTTACTTATGAACTAAGAACTATTGTCACAGATTATCTCGGCTGGTACTCCAAACATGGTCAGGATATTCCTTTTTATGAAGGATACTACTTCTTGGTCTCTAACTTGGACAAATGCTTCAGCTTCAACCCATTTAGAAAAATAGTCAGTCATTGCCAGCATAAAGACTTTTCCTCCTGGATCTTTTGGAAATTTTCCCACTATGTCCATTCCCTACTTCATGAATGGCCAAGGGGAAGCTATAGGATATAACGGTTCAGCTGGTTGATGCAATATGTTGTTGTGCCTTTGACATGCATCACATCTTCGAGCGTATTCTGCAGCATCTTTCTTCATTGTCGGCCAATAGTATCCTGTTCTCAATACCTTTGAGAATAACGATCTGCCCCCAGTGTGGTTACCACAATCCCCTTCATGTATATACTGGAGCACTTTTGTAGCTTCAGGATCTTCCAAGCATCTCAGGTATGGTCCTGCAAGAGATTTCTTGTACAAAACATTATTTATAATGGTGAATCGTGATACCTTCATTCTAAATGCCTTAGGATTTTCATCCTTAGGAATGTGTCCTTCCTTGAGATATCTCATGATAGGAGCCGTCCAAGATTTAATATTCTCGTCAGGATCATGACCAGGATCCTGAATGTTGGTTACCTCCTTATCCTGAGCCTTGAAGAGATCCACGGCAGGATATAGGATGTGAAGTATTGGTATTTGGGTTCCCTCAGGTATCCTGACTGATGATCCTAGGTTTGCCAAGGCATCCGCTTCAGCATTATCTTCTCTTGGTACCTGTTCAAGTGTAAAAACATCAAAGTATCATGCTAATTTTTTGAGAATATCGAGATATTCAATTAACTTCTCACCTTTAGCTGCATAGGACCCATTAAAATGATTAGTAATTAACAAAGAATCAACATATACTTGCAGACTCTTAATATTCATGTTTTTAGCCAATTCTAATCCTGCAATCAAAGCCTTATATTCTGCTTTATTATTAATGGCAGGAAATTCACATCTAATAGCCTGGGGTAGTATGTCCCCCTTTGGCGATTTTAGTAGTATACTCAACCCTAGTTGTTGAACTTCTAGGTCTACTTCAGTATATAATGTCCAGGATTTTGAGGTTTCTCCTAGTTGTTGAACTTCTAGGTCTACTTCATTTTGAATATCACTACTGAAATCAGCCACAAAGTCAGCTAAAGCCTGAGACTTTATGGCATTTCTAGGTTCATATACTAGATCATAGGCACTTAACTTTACTGACCACTTAGCCATTCTACCTGACATCTCAGGTTTCCTGGGCACATTTTTAACAGGATAATTGGTTTTAACATGAATCCTATGTGTTTCAAAGTAATGTCTAAGCTTTGTTGATGCCATAACTAGGGCCAATATCAATTTTTCTAGATGAGAATATCTAGTTTCAGCATCTAATAAACTTTTACTAACATAATAGACAGGATACTGCTGACCTTCATGATCCTTTACAAGGACAGCACTTACTGCATTCCCTGATACTGCAAGATATAGGGATAATGGTTCACCATCCTCAAGCTTCATTAGTAGAGGCGCGGTTGAGAGATACTGCTTCAAATCCTGGAAGGCTACTTCATGTTTTTCCCCCCACTCGAACTTTTTATTTTTCTTTAGGATATCATAAAACTCCTTGCATTTTTCCGAGGATCTTGAGGTAAATCTATTTAATGCTGCTACTCGGCCTGTTAATCTTTGTACATCTTTCATGTTGGATGGTGATTTGATATCCAAGATGGCTTTGATCTGTTCTGGGCTTGCTTCTATCCCTCTTTTAGTCACCATATATCCTAGAAACTTTCCTGCCCCTACTCCAAAATGGCACTTAGCAGGATTCAGCTTCATGTTATACCGATCCAGGATATCAAATGTTCTTTTAATGTCCTGAAGGTGATCCTCAGCCTTCTTAGATTTTACTACCATGTCATCAATGTATACCTCCATAGTGTCCCCCAGTTTGTCTTTGAACATCATGTTTACCAATCTTTGATATGTTGCACCTGCATTTTTCAAATCAAAGGGCATAGCGGTGTAACAATAAATACCTGTTGGTGTCATGAAGGCAGTATCCTCCTGGTCTGAAGGTTCCATCTGGATCTGCTAGAATCCTGAGGATGCATCCATGAAGGTTAACATCTCATGGCCGGCAGTAGCATCCACCATTGAGTCAATATGAGGAAGAGGAAATGGGTCTTTGGGACAGGCTTTATTCAAGTCTGTGTAGTCTACACAGACTCTCCATTTCCCATTTTTCTTCTGTACCACCACTACATTTGCTAGCCACCTTGGAAACTTGACCTCTCTGATCATTTTGGACTTCAATAACCTTTCTACTTCTTCTTGAATAATCATATTTCGTTCTGGAGCGAATTTCCTTCTCTTTTGCTGGACAGGCTTGAATGACCTGTCAATACAAGCTTATGTGTTATAATATCCTTGGAAATACCTGTCATATTGGTACGTGTGCGACTACACATATTTTTACAATGAATTTACACACGAATTGGTTTTAAATTTATAAAAGTGATTATTACTTTTACATCAAAACACACACGAAAAAGGCAAGTGTACCCCGTCATATATGTAGTAAAGTATCGGTAAGAACCAAGTATCGATCCACGGAAATGGGCGGAGAAATAATACTAGACCTTTGCCACTAAATTACCGGTAAAAACATAATTTGTTTTGGTTTTAATCTAAAGTAAGCATAAATAAATACTTATAAAACATAGTAAATTATATATAAATAGCCTTGCTTAATACACAACCAAAGCATGTTATCTAAGTCAGTTTTGGCACTAGAAGCATTCGGTCAATTTTCCATTTCGAGACAATTAGTATCCCTTTCGGGAATCCTAACATGACAATCATTCGGAAAGTTAAAACGATAAACACACTTTAACCACCTAAAATTGTTCTTTACCGTGCGATTGATTAATGTCTACAAAAATCTCCTAAAAATAAGTTAGTCATCCGTTAGGAGTTTTCTAACCTCACTTAATCAAGGAAAGCAACACCGATAAACACAATGCAACCACCGAGACAAGCATAAACTAGATTAAATCACAACCGAGTTCATTTTACAAATCTTGCACATAAATTCACCAAGATAGCAATTTTGGCCGAAACTACTAACTAAGCTAACAAATCATGGCAAGAATTCATAACAACACCATCTAACCCGTTAGAGTCCTTCCGTGAGGGCAAGCTTTCTTGATTAATAATAATTACATTTTATTAAACCACTAACCCGTTAGAGTATCATGGTGCCCACATTTTAACCAAGTTAAGCTAGTTAACTAAATTAAAAGTTTACTAATACATGATTAAATAAGCTTCATTTTTCAACTATCTTACCTAACCAAGCACCAATCATCCAACACAATTACTTATAATCAAGAAATCAATATCAATAACAAGGTTGCAAACTAATCATCAAAGATAATCATAGAAAACACTTCAAAATGTCATTACAAACATAGATTAACATACTAATAGCTATAATCAAGCAAGGGATTGTTGTGTTTTTGCCCAAAGGCTACAATCATACATAAATATTAATCTAAATGCTTGAAACATTAACAAAATTCTGGAAAGGTTAGAAATCCAACCATAAACAAGCACAAGATTAAGAATCCGGATAGTAAACGAGCAAAACCGGGCAATGTGGCTTGAATCCGAGTGAAAGCAGAAGCCTTCGGAGCCTCAAAATCGCCTGCAAAGCTCTCCAAAATTCCAGAGTTACGAATAGAATGGTTCTGTTCTGTTTTTATGCTTTTTCGTTGCCGCACGGTCGTTCACCGATCGCACGACCGTGCACTTTAAGCAATTATTGGGTATGGTCCACCATACTGCATGACGTCACAGATCATTGACTGGTCTTCAGACACGCACGACCGTTCTTCACTGGGCATGGCCGTTCCTCACCGAGGTCTTGTTTGCACGCTTGGTCCTTTGGTCGTTCGGTTCCGAGGTCTTGTTTGATCGTCGGATCCGCACGCACGTTCCGCATACAGCACGACCGTGCCATTTCGGGTTGGCCTTCAATGCGGAGTTGCACCCTCGTTCACTGCTGGTTTTCATGGATCATCGGATATGCACGGTCGTGCATAAGGTCGCACGACCATGCCACACGCACAGGTCAGTTTTTCTAACAGAAGGTTCGCAGCTTCGTCGTTTTATCCGGAAAGTCCTCGTTTTCGCTATCATCTTGTCTGGTATGCAGTTTTAGGCCTGTAAACAAAAATGTTGATAATTAAGTATCCGAATGACGGTTTTACAGCCGAAAACGCATAAAATAGGGGTAAAACGGGGGACTAAAATATGTGTAAATTAGCGAATATCAAATCTCCCCACACTTGAACCTTGCTTGTCCTCAAGCAAGCTGAACTAAAAAGTAATAAAAGACAGAAACAAACAAGAACGATAATTTACACACTATTTTATTGAAAACTACTATAAACGGTTAGCCGGTTTGTCGAAAGACAACATCAAAGGACTCAAACCCGACAAGCATATGCAATTATAATAGCGACAACCAAAAAGCCGTGACTTCACATTTAATTGACTCAACATGTTAATCTTCACACGACTCACAATATTCACACACACTCGGTTTTATTTATGAAACATACATAAAATGTGTATGTGCAAACACTCAATGCCACGTCAATGAAATATGCAATATTATAAGCTTGTCATAAGATCTCGTCTCCACCAACTAACATGCGAATAAGTGTAAATCAAGAGGTCTTTACGGGTTGTAACGTTAGGCTTGGGCGAAGGGTATGGAAGTAGACATATAAAGTGGCGAAAATGGTTAAAACTCGGTAGTAGCGTTTAACTAGCAACAAAATATACACCTATACATACAAATGCCTTAAAAAGGCGACTATTGCGCAATCGAGCTTATCAACGAAATTTTAACATTTAAGCATTCAAAATTGCTCGATTTTTATCAACTTTACCCTATTTTAGGGTGTTTTATTTTCTGTATTATTATTATTATTATTATTATTATTATTATTATTATTATTATTATTATTATTATTATTATTATTATTATTATTATTATTATTTAGATTTTAATTAAACAATAAACTGAAACAAACGCTAGTTAAACGATTATTTTGCTCGATAATGTGGGTAAACAAAGGTAAACGGGAAGGCTCGACAGGGTTAATCCTAAAGGGTAATATAAGGTTAATGGGGAACACAACACAAAGAACAAGGTTTACAACAAAGGGGTAATCTAAGTGCCTCTATCACTTTTACACAAATCCACAAGTTCATGGTCTTAACAAGCATACTAGTGACAAATTCTAAATTACACATAACATCCGGCTCACTCCTATATCCGAAATGAACAAACAAATATATAACAATAGGCTCAAATTTGCTCACGTAACGGATGGAATGGGTAAAAGTGTGAAAACTATCATGTAAGTCTTTCTTCGTTTGTCACGCTTTCCGGTTTCCTTTTTCAAAAATATTTTGCTTGTCGAGTTTTTTATCAAGTCCGAAGCTTTCTAAAACACAACCAACCGGTTTATTTATTAAAATATAAACAAAATATAAGTATTTTTGAATGATTTTTCTGATTTTCTGATTTTTTTTTTTAGAAAATGAGGACAAACAATGTTAACAAAGTTAACCCCCTCCCCACACTTGAACTTCGCATTGTCCCCAATGCGAAACCCGAAATATAGAGAAAAAGGATAATAGTACTCCCCTCAAGATGATATCTGATGAATCGAGACTTCCAAAGCTGTGTCTGCCATATGCTCCGATCAAAGACTTGATAGCCAAAATCCGCAAGTATGTCATATGGTACAGCAAAACAGAACAGTAACAGAATAAACACAAATAAACCATAATGTACATAAATACTACCAATCCAAACAAAGACATAACATAAAGTAAAGTGTTTTGAAAAATAAAATACAATCCGAGGGTGTTTGAAATACTAAGCAAAAAGAACACCCGAAATGACAAGTACTGAAATAATAATACAAACCACCAACGAACATCACCACCATCTCCTACTCGTCATCACCATCATCGTCTCTCGTGAAGGATGGGCCCGCACCACCATAACCAGGTGGGTTCCACGGTGGGAACTGTGGAGGGTGCTGAAAGTAATCGGGATATGCATGGTGCATCTCCCAGAATAGGTATGAAAATCCGGCACTCACCCCCTGGTATAAGCTCTCCTGGCTATGCCTAAGCTGATCCTGCGTGGCCCTGAGCTGATCTTGACTAGCCCGGATCTGGTCCTGGCTAGTCCTAATCTGGTCGATGTACGTACCATGCTGCTCCTGCGTAACACGCATCTGCTGGAACTGCTGATAAAACTCAGGCCAATCCTGATGCTGGTGGTACTGCTGGTGCTGCGGCTCATGTGGCGGTGTCCGGTGTGGTGGTGTGTGCGGTCCGTGCTGCTGAACTGCGTGCTGCTCCTGCATCTCTACATCCTCTTCATCTGTTGGAAGCGGGGGTAATGGGTCCCAGACCTCGTTATTCAGACCCCTCAATCGATCCCCCTGATCAGTCTCTGCGATAACCCTCATCGCCTTCAATGAACGGATGTCAACAATAACACCCTCAGTCACCATCGTAAGACTGTCAACTACCTCGTCTGTTATCAACCCCATGCCATATGCGATCTGCGTCACATATTAACCCCCATGAATCTGACTGTTGGGGGTGCGACCGGAACTATTCATGAAATATTCAGCCATCCGAGCAGCGAAGTTTATATGTGTTCCCTCCGCTAGTGCATATAAGAAAATGAGATCCGGCGTTGGACAGTTGCCTAA
Organism: Helianthus annuus; assembly: GCF_002127325.2. NCBI lineage: Eukaryota > Viridiplantae > Streptophyta > Magnoliopsida > Asterales > Asteraceae > Helianthus > Helianthus annuus. Next base: position 101,814,937 of record NC_035447.2, on the reverse strand, counting down.
ACTGTCCATGCGGCCACAGACGGTGTGGCTGAATATGTGGTGCATCACTCGATGCAATGGGTCGCGTAACCTTGAGGCTTTTGACATTCGAGGATCATACAGGTCTCCAACCGCAATTCGCGCCCAAAACTCGCCCCGATCAGCCTCGCTGGGGAAGGTGAACTCGTCTGTGAAGAGCTCGGAATCCATATCCTCATCAGCGTAGATTCCAAGTCTTCGTCCCAACCATCCCACTGTCCAGTTTTGCCAACGGCCGCCCAATCTGAAATTTACCCTCTTTTTGTGGCGGAAGTTGGGGACCTTGTGTGCCTTAGGCTTTTCGTAGGAGTGTGTGGCGAAAAATTCAAGTGTAAGCTCTAGGTAAATTGGGCGGTCGATGTTCACTAGACGCGCAAGCGGGACCGTTAACATGTTTTCTAGACGGTCTTGCTGATTTAGTTCAGCCATGACACCCCAATCAAGCCTCCTAGGGACACCAAACTGCCCTCGCCTTCTCCAAAGAGCTTGAAGTTTTGGGATACAAAGGGCTTCCCGTTCATCGTTGGGGTTAAACTGAAGGAAGGGGTGATCCATCTGCATGAGGAATATCATTAGAACAGCAGGAACAGGAAAAATTTCATTCGAAAACAGCAGAACGCACAATTATGAAGGTTCTGTAAAACTGATCTGGGCGATTGGCACGGGCGTGCGCCCTGTGGCACGGCCGTGCATCACCGAGATCGAGCAAATGTGACCGGCACATGTCATAACCGGACGGCGTGCAACCAAAGGCACGACCGTGCAATACCGAGCCAACATCAGAATCAGTGAACAGCCGGCAAGGCACGACCGTTCCACCCATGGAACGACAGTGCAACTCCGATTCTGCAGTTTTTCGAAACCCTGATCTAATAACAGCCTGATTTTTGCAAATTTCAACAAGTATTGGGCTAACAGGGGTCGGAATCTCAACCGGGCGTTCACGATATACATGATTCTTGCAAGGGCTAGTGTTTCGATTTGTTTATGAAGAGAACCCTAGAGAATCCTTGAAGAATCGGATGAATCTAGCCTAGAAAGCGAAGAAATTGAAAATCTACAAGAAGGACATACCGTGCGAAGAGATAGGTGAAACCGTGCGAAGAAACCGTGCGATTTAAGGCAGAAACGCTCTGGAACGGTCTGCAGCAGTTAGGGTTCGCGAATTGTGAATGGGGGCTGCAGAAGAGGGTATTTATGTTGGCAAATGACCAAACTGCCCTTAGCCAGTCGCACGGTCGTGCGAGTGATCGCACGGTCGTGCGTCGCCGACATTTGGTTGACCCTTTGCGTTGTTCTCGGAGATGCACTGGGGGTGCGACTCTCCGTTTCGGCCAGTCCGCAAACGCACGGGCGTGCGACAGATGGCACGGCCGTGCCATATCTACAGATCAGAATTTTCTGCAGTAAACAGTTTCAGCACCCTTTTCGGCCGTTTTTCGCCATTTTTCTCATCCGCAAACTGTTCTAACATCATCCCCATGCAGACTCTTCACTCGGCATGTATAAAAACTGTCCAAACTAACGGAAACTACCTAACTAACCTAAATTACGCTAAAACTACAAAAACATAAAAACGGACAATTTTACCCCTATAGCGCCAAAGACGCTCCTTCTACATTTTTGTCGGCGAGTCAGTAGCGTAGACTCATGCTAAATTTTTGTCGACGAGGTGATAGCAAGACTCCAAGCTAAAACTAAAAATAAATCCTAAAATGACGATACTACCCCTAAAGCGCAAAATACGCTCTTGCCGCATTTTTGGTCCACGAGTCAGCAGCGTAGACTCTCTTCTCCCCACACTTATGATGTGTGCGGGGTTTGGAGCTCAATGACCTCCATCACCGACTCTGTCGGCCCGACAACGTACAACTTCAAGCGATGCCCATTTACTTTGATAATAACGCCGTCCGCGTTCTCTATTGCAACAGTCCCGTACGGAAATACCTCTTTAACCGTGTATGGGCCTGTCCAACGTGAATGAAGCTTTCCGGGAAATAAGCGCAACCGTGAGTTGTAGAGAAGAACCAGATCGCCCGCTTGGAATTCTTTGTGGTCCTTCAAGCGTTTATCGTGCAATCTCTTCGTGCGCTCTTTGTACAACACGGAGCTTTCATAAGCGCGTTGTCGCAACTCTTCCAATTCATGAATCTGGAGAAACCGGGCTTCACCTCCGGCTTTTAGGTCCAGATTTGCGGTTTTTAGAGCCCACGTCGCTTTATGCTCCAACTCAACCGGTAAATGGCATGCCTTTCCGTACACAAGCCTAAAGGGAGTAGTCCCAATAGGCGTCTTGTAAGCCGTACGGAAAGCCCACAACGCTTCATCTAGCTTATCCGACCAATCCTTACGGTTTGCACCTACCGACCGCTCAAGGATTCTTTTCATCCCCCGGTTCATGACTTCCACCTGCCCGCTTGTCTGTGGATGATAGGGCGTGGATAGACGGTGATGCACACCGTAACGGGACAAAGCTCTCTTGAGCTGAGTATTGCAAAAATGCGTCCCTCTGTCACTGATAAGCGTTTTCGGAGCGCCGAACCGGGCAAATAAGCTTTTCAAAAATCTCACGACCACCCTAGCATCATTGGTGGGTAAGGCTTGTGCCTCCGCCCACTTCGATACATAGTCAACCGCGACCAGGATGTACTTATTACCTCGCGAGGGGGGAAATGGTCCCATAAAGTCTATCCCCCAGATATCAAAGACTTCACAAACCTGAATCCAGTTCTGAGGCATTTCATCACGTGCCGATATATTTGTCGCCCTCTGGCAAGCATCACACGCTGTAACCCAACTCTGCGCATCACGAAATATAGTCGGCCAATAAAACCCCGAATCCAACACCTTCTTGGCGGTAAAGTTGGCTCCATGGTGGCCTCCGGTAGGTCCCTCGTGACAGTGGCGCAGAATATCGGTCGCCTCATTCCCTGAAACACATCTCCTAATCACCTGATCAGCACCAACCCGAAACAAGTTAGGGTCATCCCAAATGTAGTGCTTGACATCCGAAAAGAATTTCCTCTTTTGCTGGTGAGTCAACCCTTTAATTAGAATCCCTCAAGCAAGGTAGTTCGCAAGGTCAGTGAACCATGGCGACTCATCGCATATCTCAACACTCATCAAAGACTTGTGTGGGAAGTTGTCATTTATGGAATCCCAACGCGCGTCCACGATGTCTCCATGCTCTAACCGAGATAGATGGTCAGCCGCTACATTCAACGCACCCTTCTTATCTTGAATTTCAATATCAAACTCCTGCAGCAACAAGATCCACCTGATCAGACGCGGTTTGGCGTCCTGTTTGCTGAAGAGATATCGGATGGCAGCGTGATCAGTATATACAACGGTTTTCGAAAGCACCAAGTACGATCTAAATTTGTCAAATGCGAAAACGACCGCTAAGAGCTCTTTTTCAGTCGTGGTATAATGCTCCTGAGCGTCGTGAAGAGTTTTGCTCGCATAATAGATCGGGTGAAAGTGCTTTTCTCTCGTTTGGCCAAGAACGGCCCCTATAGCGTAATCACTCGCGTCGCACATGATCTCAAACGGCAGACTCCAGTCGGGTGCAACTAAAATAGGGGCCTCAATCAACTTTTGCTTGAGAAGGTCAAAGGCTCTCAAGCAATCATCTCCGAATATGAACGGAGCGTCTTTCTCCAACAAACGGGTCATGGGTCTGGCGATTTTTGAAAAATCTTTGATGAATCGCCGATAGAACCCGGCATGACCGAGAAAGCTCCGTATAGCTCTAACAGATGTGGGGGGCGGAAGTCGTGAAATAATGTCGACTTTAGCTGGATCGACTTCCATGCCCGCGTGAGAAATTTTGTGTCCCAAAACTATGCCCTCCTTCACCATGAAGTGGCATTTCTCCTAGTTCAGGACCAGATTCGTTTCCTCACACCTCTTCAACATCTTTCTCAAATTTTCCAAGCAGTGATCGTTCAGATATCCCTTGCTCAAGAGATAACTTATTTCTTTCCTCCGGGCAATGCAATCCTCAGTAACATGTCCGAAATCCTCATGGAAGGCACACCATTTGGACTTATCCTTCCAATCAGCTTTTTGTTGATTCTTCCGAGGCCACCTGGCTTTGTCTCCTAAACCCTGCATAGCATACATCAGTTCAGGTATATTAACAGAAAAACAGTATTCAGACAATTCAGGATACTCCTCAGGATCCTCGTCTTCAACAACATTCACTTTCTTGTTGTCATTTCTACCATATGGCTTGGAGCGATATGGTTTCTACGAGGATTTTGATTTCCTGTTGGTTGACTCATAAGTTGTGGATGAGTTCATCCTTTCTTGCATCTTTTTGTCATCCTCCAGTCGAATATATCTTAAAGTCCTGTTTCGAGCTTCATCCAGGTTCCAGCATGGGTTTATTACAAGATCTTGGTAAAATTGAGAATCTTTTTGCAAACCCATCTTGAAAGCCTGCACAGTTGTTGCAATATCAAGATGTGGAATGTCTCAGGATTCCCGGCTAAATTTGTTCACATAATCTCTTAAAGATTCCTGAGGTCCTTGAGTTATCCTGTAGAGATCACTTGTTAGTTTTTCAAAACTTCGACTACAAGAAAATTGACTATTAAATAAGTTCACTAAATGAGCAAATGATGTAATTGAGTGAGGAGGAACATTTAAGAGCCATTTTAAGGTTGATCCTGTTAGGGTAGAACCAAAACCCTTGCATAGGCATGCTTCCTTGAGATCTGGAGGAATAGGGTTAATTTCCATCCTTTCCCTCTACTGGGCAATATGCTCCTCAGGATCCGTGGTTCCATCATAGAGCTTCATGTTGGGGGTTTGAAATCTTTTTGGAATTTCAGCATCAAAAATAGGATGTGCAAACCGGGATATCCTATGGCTGTCCTGGGATACTTCGGGAATTGGCTGGACCACCCCAGGCACACTGGATATCATGTCCTTTAGTTTCTGAAGCTCCCTAGATAATGCTGATGTTACATCTGCATCCTGCAAAGATCCAACACCATTAGTAGCAAGAGTATTATTATTAGATACATTACCGATCTGAGGATTCTGGCCATATCCTGAAGCATATCCTTAGCTTCTCTCAGTTGACACTCTAACTGAAGAGGGTATCTCAGGAGTATGATTCGGGGGATGGCTAGGCACAATATTTCCCCGGTTATCTTTAGTAAAAACCACAGAACTGAAGTTCAAAGTCCTGGGTTGCAAGGGAGTGACAATATCCTCAGCGGGCCTGCTTGAGCTGGATTTCAAGAGTTGTATTTCTCTTAAAATAATTTGGTTGGTCTCCTCCTGCTGCCTCGTCTGTTCCTGTACACTACCAGACAAGGTTAGAGTTTCTTCATTAGAGGCCAGAACAGGGGCAGATCCCTGAACACTCCGAGTAGGTATTGTTTTGGTCAAAAATTACCGAAGCAATTAAGTGATCAAATTAGTTAAGTGAGGTAGTGTGCTAAAAAGTGTGTTGAAAATATGCTGGTTATGTTCTTTGGAAAAACAGTGTTCAGGATACGGCTCAGGATATTGAGCTGTATCTACGATCAAACAATGAGCAAAAAGGTAAAGTAAATGACACGAGATGTACGAGGAAAGCCCTTGATCAATCTAGACCGCCGGCATAAAACCTCGGGAGCTGACAATCGCAGCTGCCTAGTTCTTCTTATTGCTTTAAACTTCAGGATACAGTGCAGGATATAGATCAGATCGCTAAGTGTTACAATGAATTTGTGAAAGTTGCGAGAGAGCAAGTGTTAGAGTGTAGAGAGTGTGATTGTGATGTCCTAGTTGATCTGATATACCCACTATTTATAGTAACGAATTACAAACAATAATCCCTACAAATATGGGCTACTTCGAATATTCCATTATAGACGTTGTAAACCGAGTAATACGGCTCCAACGTCTTTCCTTGAACGACTTGGACCGAGTCCTCCGTGGAATAGGTCTTGTTAACGTTGCTAGCTTCTAACCCACGTACCTGCATTTAATCCGTTAGTGATCCTGAGGATACCATTCAGGATGTTACCAATATCCTGAATCAGCATCCCGGATGTTAATAGATACAATATGAACAGGATATATATCAAGATATTTTCCAGGATATGGGCTCAGAATTTCACCCATAACAATTGTCCCCAAAAATGTTACCGTTTGATATCCTAACGGTTACATTTTTCACAATGGCCGAGGCAATTAAAAGATAAGACCATTGATGTGACAGCTTTCAACCACCCGGCCTATATTTACTCATCATACCCTATATCTTCTCATCCTGATCTTCATTTAACCTCTACCGGAGAAAAAAGGTAAAGATTTCTCTCTCAACTCCATTCTTCATTCTCCCCAATATTCCGGTGATAATATGGCAAGGCAAACAAGATCTAGTTCCGGCGACTCTGCTCCCACGTTCATCCATCAAAATATTCTCCAGGATCCGGAGAAAGAAATATGTACCTTCGACGGTGCACACTTGTCAGCCCTTAAAACCTCCGGCATCTTCCCAAAAGGGACGGTGTTCCGGCCGTTTGATCGGGAAATCTGATCAGACATGGTTTCTGACGAGTGGTTGTGTTTTAATGCCTTTCCTTTCACCTTAGGGTTGCAATTTCCTTTCTCGGATTTCATCACTGAGTTCTTTAATGTCACAAAGATCTGCTTCAGTCAGACGATGCCAATGCTTTGGCGAGTCTTGTCTGTTCTTGATCAAATCAAGAACAACCATATCCCCGATCTTTCTGTTAATGACCTCCCTCTAGCATACCGACTTAGGTGCCACGGCTCTTGTCGGTTCTTGTTTTATTCTACCTCCAGTGACCCATTGATCCTCCGAGCCACCAGGAATGAAGAGGAATGGAAATCCAAATTCTTTTTTGTAAAAAGAGATTCAATCCCTGGTGGAGCGGATTATCCGGTGAATTGGTTGAAGAAGGGTAGGATTTAGGGTTTAAAGATGATCCTGCTTGTTATCCTGCTTTATATCCTGAACTGACTTTGTCGTTTTCTTGTACAGCTGATTTTAGGAAGCTAGCACCTCCCCTTGCAGATTCTCAAAAAAGAATAGACGCCATCAGGCTCCTTACCGAAGCAGAGAGAAGTTTCAACCCATCTCCACCAACTCCAAGCCCTCTTTCAAGCGCAAACATGTCTGGTAAGGATCCTGCAAGATATCCTGTAGATACATGTTTTTATTTGATATCTTTAGGAAAAGTTTAGAATTTTACTCCCTGTGTGCAGATTCCAGCAAAGTTCCAGTCTATCTAGACCTTGACGAGCTTGACAGCTATCCAACTCCAACCATAGTCAAGAAGGAGGCTCCTGCTGCCACCAGCTCCAAGCCACTCCCAGCTCCCAAGGCCAACCCAAGGACTCGTGCTTCCACAGCGAAAAAGAGGAAGGGCCTTGAAGTCAGTGCTCCAAGCTCAGGAGGGTTCTCCTATGACGATCTCAGCTTTACTGATTCCTTAGAGCCAATGACATCCTTCCTTAACAAGGTAATATCCTGACGCATACCCTGCATATATATCCTACACATATATCCTGCCTGGATATCCTAACAGGATATCCTGATAGGATATCTTGGTCATTATAGATACATATATTCTAATTCGTACCTGTTACTGATGCGCAGGGCCTCCAGCATTTGCTCCACTTGTACAATGATGCATGTGGTACTGTTGCACTCCATGAAGCCAGGATTAAGCAGCATGAAACTACTGTTGCCGACCAAGGTGCCATTGCTGAAGCGAAGAGTCGGAACTATGAGGATAAGCTGAAAAAGGTCACCCAGGATGCCGAGCTCAAATTGGCCACCGTGCAAATGGATCATGATCAGGCCATGATCAATTTCCGGGAAGGAATCAAGACTTCTGCTATTGTCTCCCTGTTACAAGCACGCATCAAGATGGCCTATGAGGCCAAGGAGACAGGCCTCGCGTGCCCAGCTTGGCCGGTTGACTCTTGGGTGGCCAAGCTAAAGGAGCTTGGAGGAAAAGCTGTGCCACTTCCATCTGAAGCCGGTGAATCTTCCAAGTCAGCAGAGGTGGCGGATCAGGCTGGAGACAAGAAGGATGCCAGAGCGGATGCTGGTGAGGATGCTGGACAGGATGCTGGTCAGGATGCTGGTGCTGAGGAGCCGGGGAAAGCAGGAGAGGATGCCGCTGTGTGAGGGCAGCAGAGTGGGCGATGATGGATATTGATGCCTAGGCCGGAGCCCACTTTTTTTAGGTTTAATGGTTGATGTCTTGAACAATTTACTTTTCTTGTTTGTTGAACAATTTCAATTTCCTGCACGTAGACAATATGATGGCCAAAGGTGGAGGGATCCTGAGTTTCAGGACGAAGCCCTTGGTCATCAGTTAGTATGGTTTGTTTTGAACGCTTTTAACAAGTGAAGGTGGAGGTATCTTGGGTTCCAAGATGAAGCCTTCATTTGTTAAGTAAATATATTAGGAAACTAACTATGCTTTTGGTGGATGGGTCTCGGTTTGAGACGAAGCCAAGAGCATAATCTTTTGCTATGTTAATAATATAACCCTTTTTTGGTTTTACCATTGTTGTTGTTGATATATAAATTTCACTTGTGAAAATTGTTTTGTTTGAACATTTTTGAGAACACGTTATAAATGTATCCCGGTGAATATCCTGAAAGATATTCTGATTAAAATACAACCTATTAGTTGTCTAAATAAAAAGGAAAGATCATACCAGAGATTCTCAGTGAATCAATTTCAATTCTTCATTATATGCTTGTCCCCAGTGCATACTTATAAACTCGAATCCATCCTCAGAATAGTATAACGTATGTCCCCTGTACTTAACATAGAAACACAAATGTATTCATATTTTTGACTCGAATGAATTCCAAATACCCTAGGGCAAAACCCTTGATATCTTGAAATGAACCCTTAGTATACTGGGGATAAACCCTGAGTTTCATGCGCTACAGGCGGGAGTGTATAAACTCCAAGACTTAGAAAGGTGAAAACCTTTAAACCTTAGAGAGTATGAAAATACCCTTTCGTGAGAGAGGGTGATCAATCCTCATATACCTTGAGGATCCAGGGTATAGCCAATAGTAACGAAATTGTCAGCCACTTTTACATGAACTGGTCCCGCCACCTTGAACTATCCCTGGATAACTTGCGCTCCAGGCGGGGTGTTTAAACCCAATTCGGGAGAAAGGTGAATACCTTTAAACCTGTGAAGGGATCAGTATCCCTTAAACGTGAGAGAGGGGGCCAATCCTCTAATCTTCCGAGTTATCCTGAGTATACATCCTGGAGCTATATCCTGGAGCATATGCTGCAAAACAATTGTGAACTAAGGTGGGTGTTAGCTTGGCTAACACCCCTCTGATGCCTAAGTCAGTATTGTGTTCAAGATAATAAACAAATATATTTAAAAGAGATAGAATATATACCGTTCTGGAATAGAAATTAAATTCTATTCTTACTTGAAATAGAGCTTTAAGTGTATAGCATTCCAAGACCTTGGTAGCATATCCCCTTCCATATTCTTGAGTCTGTATGCTCCTTTCCCTGCTTCTGATTCAACTTCGTATGGTCCTTCCCATTTCGGAGCTAACTTGCCATCGGCAGGATTAGTAGTATTCTGAAAAGCCTTTCTTAGCACCCAATCACCAACTTGAAATCTCCTAGTCCTTATGTTTTTGTTATATGCTCTGGATATTCTTTGTTGATATGTTGCCATCCTTAGCCTTGCTGCATCTCTTTTTTCATCTATGGTATCCAAATCTTGACATAAGGTTTCAGGATTCTGCTCAGGATTCTGTAGGATAGATCTTGCAGTAGGTATTGCCATTTCCGTTGGAATTACTGCTTCCGCTCCGAATACTAAGGAGAATGGGGTTTGGCCGGTTGCATTTTTTACCGTTGTCCTGTCAGCCCATAACACAAAGGGTAATTCCTCTGCCCATCTTCCTTTTTTAGCTCCAAGTCGCTTCTTTAAGTTATTCACTATTATCTTGTTTGAAGATTCAGCTTGTCCATTCGCTTGAGGATGCACCGGAGTAGACGTTATCATTTTGATTCCCCAATTCTTGCAAAAGTCAGTAGTCCTTTTGCTTATAAACTGGGACCCATTATCACAAATGATTTCAGCTGGTACTCCAAACCTGGTCAGGATATTCCTCTTTATGAAGGATACTACTTCTTGGTCTCTAACTTGCACAAATGCTTCCGCTTCAACCCACTTAGAGAAATAATCCGTCATTGCCAGCATAAAGACTTTTCCTCCCGGAGCTTTTGATAACTTCCCTACTATATCCATCCCCCATTTCATGAACGGCCAAGGGGATGCTACAGGATATAGTGGTTCAGCTGGTTGATGCAATATGTTACTATGCCTCTGACATGCATCACATCTTCGAGCATATTCTGCAGCATCTTTTCTCATTGTTGGCCAATAATAACCTGTCCTTAGCACTTTCGAAAATAATGACCTGTCCCTGGTATGGTTACCACAATCCCCTTCATGTATATCCTGAAGTACTTCTTTGGCTTCAGGATCCTCCAAGCATCTTAAGTATGGCCCTGCAAGAGATTTTTTGTATAGAATATTATTTATGATAGTGAATCGTGATACCTTCATCCTAAATGCCTTAGGATTTTCGTCTTCGGGGATATGTCCTTCCTTGAGATATCTCATAATTGGAGTTGTCCAGGATTTAGGATCCTCTCCAGGATACACCACTTCAGGATCTTGAATACTTGCTACTTCCTTATGTTGAGGATCCGTTGCAGGATACAGGATATGTAATATCGGTATTGGGATTCCTTCCGGTATCCTGATTGATGATCCCAAGTTTGCCAATGCGTCTGCTTCGGCGTTATCCTCTCTTGGTACCTGTTCAAGTGTAAAAACATCGAAATATCCTGCTAATTTTTTAAGAATACCGAGGTATTCCATTAGTTTCTCACCCTTGACTGCATAGGATCCATTAAAATGATTAGTAATTAACAAGGAATCAACATATACTTGCAAATTCTTAATATTCATATTCTTAGCCAATTCTAATCCTGCGATTAAGGCTTCGTATTCTGCCTCATTATTAGTAGCAGGGAATTCACATCTAACAGCCTGGGGTATTATGTCCCCCTGTGGCGATTTTAGTAGTATTCCTAATCCTACTCCTCTTACATTAGATGCACCATCAGTATATAATGTCCAGGATCCTGAGGATTCTCCTAACTGTTGAACTTCTAGGTCTACCTCGTCCTGAATGTCACTACTAAAATCAGTCACAAAGTCAGCTAAAGCCTGAGACTTTATGGCATTTCTAGGTTCATATACTAAATCATAGGCACTTAATTTTACTGACCACTTGGCCATTCTACCCGACATCTCCGGTTTTCTAAGCACATTCTTAACAGGATAATTAGTTTTAACATGAATCCTATGTGTTTCAAAATAATGTCTAAGCTTTGTTGATGCCATTACTAGAGCTAGTATACGTTTTTCTAGGTGAGAATATCTAGTTTCAGCATTTAACAAACTTTTGCTAACATAATAAACAGGATACTGCTGACCTTCGTGATCCTTTACGAGTACTGCACTTACTGCATTCCCTGATACTGCCAGATACAAGGATAATGGTTCACCATCCTCAGGCTTCATCAATAGAGGTGCGGTTGAGAGATACTGCTTCAAATCCTGCAGGGCTGCTTCATGCTTCTCACCCCACACAAACTTCTTAATCTTCTTCAGGATATCATAGAATTCTTTACACTTTTCCGAGGATCTTGATATGAATCTATTTAAGGCTGCCACTCGTCCTGTTAGCCGTTGAACATCCTTCATATTCGAGGGAGACTTTATATTCAAGATAGCTTTGATCTGCTCCGGGCTTGCCTCTATCCCTCTTTTTGTCACCATGTATCCTAAAAACTTTCCTGCCCCCACTCCAAAATGACACTTTGCAGGATTAAGTTTCATATTATACTGGTCCAGGATATCGAATGCTCCTTTAATATCCTGAAGATGATCCTCAGCTTTCTTGGATTTGACCACCATATCATCAATGTACACTTCCATGGTGTCCCCCAGTTTGTCTTTAAACATCATATTCACCAATCTCTGGTACGTTGCACCTGCATTTTTTAAACCGAAAGGCATAGCAGTATAACAATAAATACCTGTTGGTGTCATGAAAGCAGTATCCTCCTGGTCCGAAGGTTCCATTTGAATCTGCTGGAATCCTGAGGATGCATCCATGAAGGTCAACATTTCATGACCGGCAGTGGCATCCACCATCGAGTCTATATGAGGCAGAGGGAATGGGTCTTTTGGACAAGCTTTGTTCAGGTCTGTGTAGTCTACACAGACTCTCCACTTCCCATTCTTCTTTTGAACCACCACCACATTTGCTAGCCATCTAGGGAATTTGACTTCTCTAATCATCCAGGACTTCAGTAATCTTTCAACTTCCTCTTGGATAATTGCATTCCGCTCAGGGGCGAATTTCCTTCTCTTTTGTTGTATAGGCTTGAACGACCTGTCAATTCCAAGCTTGTGAGTAATAATGTCTTTAGATATACCTGTCATATCCTCATGCTTCCACGCAAACGTTGACATCCTGCATTTCAAAAAGTTAATTAATTGTTCTTCAATATCCTGAGGGATATTGGTTCCCACGAGCACCGAAATATCGGGATTATCCTGGTCTAGGATAATTTTCTTCACATCCTGCTCCGGATCCTCCACGATATCCTGGGCCCGCGTCTTTAATTGCTATGCTGCACTAGGTTTGGTTGAGGATTTCATCGAGGATGAGTAGCATTCTTTCGCCTCCTGCTGATCACTGTCGATCTTGACAACCCCCCAAGGGGTAGGGATCTTGATGCATTGGTGATACGTTGATGGAACGGCCTTCATATCGTGGATCCATGGTCTTCCTAGGATGATGTTATAGCAGGATAGAGAATCCATCACACAGAAACGTTGCATCTTGTTGACTCCTTCAACATATACGGGTAGCCTTATCTCTCCCACTGTGTTCCTAGCTTCTCCACTGAAACCAACGAGCACAGTAGACTTCGAAGTGATATCCATCGGAGACACATTCATTCTCTTCAGAGTCTCCAGTTGTATTATGTTGACGAAGCTGCCATTATCAACCAATATCCTGCGTACAAAATGGTTAGCCACATATAATGTTATTACCAGAGCATCATGGTGAGGATCCTGGACAGTATCCCTATCATCTGCATCAAAAGTGATCACTTTGTCAGTTGTGAGCGTGGTCATCCTGATAGGTTTGTCTCCCCTCTCGGCCTTAGCTTCCTTTGCATGTCTCTTGGCCGCCGAATACGAAGTTCCGCAAATGTCGGACCCTCCTGAAATGAAGTTGATTATCTTGGCATCGACGGGAGGTGATGCCGCTCGCTCAGGATCCTTCTCAGTATCCTGACCCTTATTCTTCTTTCTACCTAAGAGATCTTTCAAATATCCCTTGCTTAGAAGGTAGCTGATTTCTTTCCTCAGAGCGATGCAATCCTCAGTCATATGTCCAAAATCTTCGTGGAAAGCACACCATTTCGACTTGTCTTTCCAATCTACTTTTTGTTGATTCTTTCGAGGCCACCTGGCTTTATCTCCCAAACCCTGCATAGCATACATTAGTTCAGGTATATTAACAGAAAAACAATATTCAGATAATTCAGGATATTCTTCAGGATCCTCGTCTTCAACAGCATTCACTCTCTTGTTATCATTTCTGCCATATGGCTTAGAGCGATATGGTCTATATGAGGATTCCAATTTCCTGTTAGTCGATTCATATGTTGAGGATGCATTCATCTTTTCTTGCATTTTTCTGTCATCCTCCAACCGAATATATCTTAGAGCCCTGTTCCGGGCTTCATCCAGGTTCCTGCATGGGTTCATTACAAGGTCTTGATAGAATTGAGAATCCTTTTGCAGCCCCATCTTGAAAGCTTGCACAGCCGTTACAACATCAAGATGGGGAATGTCTAGTGATTCCCGGCTGAACTTGTTCACATAATCCCTAAGGGATTCCTGAGGCCCTTGTGTTATCCTGTAGAGATCACTTATTAATTTTTCAAAGCTTCTACTACAAGAAAAATGACTATTAAATAAATTTACTCAGTGAGCAAAAGATGTAATCGAATGTGGAGGAACATTCAAGAGCCATTGCAAAGCCGATCCTGTCAAGTTTGAACCAAAACCCTTGCACAGGCACGCTTCCTTGAGCTCCGAAAGGGATAGGGTTGATCTCCATCCTTTCCCTATACTGGGCAATATGCTCTTCAGGATCCGTGGTTCCGTCGTAAAGCTTCATGTTTGGAGTCTGGAATCTTTTTGGGATTTCAGCATCACATATGGGATGTACGAACCGAGATATCCTGTGGCTATCCTGGGATACTTCAGGAATTGGCTGCACCACCCCAGGTACACTGGATATCATATCCTTTAACTTCTGAAGCTCCCTGGATAATTCTGACGTTACAGTTGTATGCTGCAGAGATCCAACACTGTTAGTGGCAATAACATTATTATTATATGATACGTTACCCGTTAGAGGATTTAGCCCATATCCTGAAGCATATCCTGAGTTCCTCATGGTTGATATCCTGACCGAGGAGGGTATTTCAGGAGTATGATTCTGAGGAAGGCTGGGTACAATATTCCCCCTGTTATCCTCAGTATACATAGCTGAACTAAAGTTCAACGCTCTGGGATGTAATGGAGTGACATTATCCTCAGCAGATCTGCTCGAGCCAGACTTCAGGAGTTGTATTTCTCTTAAAAGCATTTGGTTCGTTTCCTGTTGTTGCCTCATTTGTTCCTGCACACTTCCAAATAAGGTTAGAATTTCATCGTTAGAAGCTAAAACAGGAGCAGATCCCTGGATACTCCGAGTAGGGATAACATCTTGAGATTGTGTAGAGGCTGGCATCCTTGGAGGAGGTGGTGGAAGCACCGAACCAACTGTTGCAGAAGTTGTAGCAGACACAGTAGAAGAGCTCATGTTTGATCTTGAGGCCATTGTAAACAATGTGGCAAAAAGTTTTGAAAACAGAAAACCAATTAACGATTTCACCGAGATTTTTAGTAAAGAGAGCACCACTTGCCCCACGGTGGGCGCCAAATTGTTTTGGTCAAAAATTACCGAAGCAATTAAGTGATCAAATTAGTTAAGTGAGGTAGTGTGCTAAAAAGTGTGTTGAAAATATGCTGGTTATGTTCTTTGGAAAAACAGTGTTCAGGATACGGCTCAGGATATTGAGTTGTATCTACGATCAAACAATGAGCAAAAAGGTAAAGTAAATGACACGAGATGTACGAGGAAAGCCCTTGATCAATCTAGACCGCCGGCATAAAACCTCGGGAGCTGACAATCGCAGCTGCCTAGTTCTTCTTATTGCTTTAAACTTCAGGATACAGTGCAGGATATAGATCAGATCGCTAAGTGTTACAATGAATTTGTGAAAGTTACGAGAGAGCAAGTGTTAGAGTGTAGAGAGTGTGATTGTGATGTCCTAGTTGATCTGATATACCCACTATTTATAGTAACGAATTACAAACAATAATCCCTACAAATATAGGCTACTCCGAATATTCCATTATAGACGTTGTAAACCGAGTAATACGGCTCCAACGTCTTTCCTTGAACGACTTGGACCGAGTCCTCCGTGGAATAGGTCTTGTTAACGTTGCTAGCTTCTAACCCACGTACCTGCATTTAATCCGTTAGTGATCCTAAGGATACCATTCAGGATGTTACCAATATCCTGAATCAGCATCCCGGATGTAAACAGATACAATATGAACAGGATATATATCAAGATATTTTCCAGGATATGGGCTCATAATTTCACCCATAACAGGTATAATATCCTGAGGCTGCGAGGAGGCTTGCATCCTTGGAGGAGGTGGAGGAAGCACTGAACCAATTGTTGCAGAGATTGTAGCAGATACAGTGGAGGAACTCATGTTTGATCTCGAGGCCATTGAAAATAATGTAGCAAAAAGTTTTGAAAATAGAAAACCAACTAATGATTTAGCAAAAGTTTTTAGTAAAAATAGCACCACTTGCCCCACGGTGGGCACCAAATTGTTTTGGTTAAAAATTAACTAAGCAATTTAATGATCAAATTAGTTAAGTGAGGTAGTGTGCTAAGAATATGTGTTGTAAATATGCTGAATTTATTACTTGCTAAAACAGTTTCAGGATATAGCTCAGGATATTGAGCTGTAGGACCGGTTTTGCGACCGTTCGATTGCATAACGAACGTTTCACGTGCGGAATCCGTGAACGAACGTGACCGAACACACGATAACGTACTACTAACGTGATTCCATTGCAAGATTTGACGTGTATGATACAAGAATCACGATTACACCACTTTCTCTCTCTAGACTTTCTCTCTCTAAACTTGGATCTCCAAAAGTACAAATGTGGAGGAAAGTCTTCAACTTTTCACTAACTAAACTAGTGACATAACACCCTATTTATATGGTCAAGGCAACTTAATGATAGTTATCATTAATTACAAGTTTGCCACCTTGCCATTTCTATCTAGATACGACATTATGCGCTTGATATCTTCCGGCTTTTCACTACGACTCGGATTGACGAAGGCGATAGACAATAAATGCATCAACAATCTCCCCCTTGGATATTGCCGTAGTCAATCTCGTAGCGACTTATCTTTCTCTCTCTCTCTCTAAGACTCGAACAAAGATGTAGTCGACAGACAACTGCACTAACAAACTCCCCCTTGGATGTTGACGGAATCTTTAGTGAGAGTCTTCAAATACTCTTGCTCGAACAGAATCCCGGTGGATCTGCATTTTCTTCAGGCTCCCCCTTTCGTCAAGCTTCCGTGCTTTTGGGATCGACGCCTTGCTTGCCAGATACAAGCTCCTTTAGCGTTGAGCTCGTCTTCAGACTCCCCCTTAGATTCAGCTGTCGGGATCGTAGTCTGGCTTTTCGTAGCAACAAATTCAAAAACCTACACATCTCAAACACTCTATTATAAACCAATAAAGTTGTGATTCAACTTAATGAATCAACTAAACATTTGAGAATTTTCACATTTAAAAATGATCAAATATTTGAAACAAGTTGTGATTCAACTTAATGAATCAACTAAATTCGAACCATTTAACCAACCTGTCTGTTCATCAAGTTTAGCCTGTGAGATTTTGAATATCAGCTCTCCAACATCAGTTGTCGAAAATCTTTTTGAATTTTTCAAAATGAGAAACATAAATGCAAAGACAGAAATCAATTGCAGAAATGAAATATGTACAAACATATTTTTGTGAGTTTGTGCAAGAGGATCATATCAGTTTTTGAGACAAATCACTAACACCGTTAAGCTTTGAATCGTTTTAAGTTCTAAATGATTCACGTTGATTGACGATATAGTTGTCCTCTTAAATTTTCATACAATTTTCAATCTATTCAGGATACTATTTAAGTGTTTTATGAACTTAGTTCGATTCATGTGTCCCACCTCTTGAATATACTCCCGTATCCAGAATCCCAATAGTCTTACAGGCAAGAATACTACAATGATATCTGTACATAAATTAGGGGTTAAATGTGAGAACTGAGGGATCTCAGGTCAGAACTTCCATTCAGCAGAGAGATATCAGCTTCGACTTAGCAGTGTGTCCCCTTTAGAGGATCTTTTCAGCTACAACAGATGATTATCAATTTTATTGTCTAATCAGCTGAGGGCTTTATGTTATGTTTCAAGCATTTTGCGGAAAGTATTAGCCAAGGACTAGGTCAGAACTACCGTTCAGCAGAAGTCCCGGAATAATACCCCAGACATCATAGAGTATAAACACCTAGTATATCAGAATATGAGACCTTTCAAACGAGATTTCAGGGGTTACCTATATATCCAAGTAGTGTTCCCCACGAATTTCACAAGTTTGAAATTTTAGGTTTATATCCCGAATAAATCTACTAAATGTACAAAAACCTATCGTCACATCATCAGTGAGACCGTTTATCACATTTTACATTACATTTCTTTAGCATGCTGTGATAGTCCACTGATTTACTATCATTTCCTCTTTTTCACAACAAAACTCGGTTTTAAATTTTTAATGTTTTTTGACATTTTCAAATTTTCTAATTTTTTTTTAAATTTTCTCCCCCTAAAATCAAAATATGTTTCAATTTTGATTTTCTGGGAAAATTTGAAAACAAACTGTACAAACTTGACAACTTGATGAGAATCACTTCAATTCTCCATCCATTTGGCGTAAACAATCAGAACTCCCCTTCACAACAAACTATTTTCCCATTATGATTTCAAAACACTTAAGTTTGTTTTAATCAAAATGGTTTTTCCGGAAAATTAGTTTTGTGTGACATTTCATAAACACGGGGTTTCATCACATTGTTTTACAAATTATCATTTGTAGGAAAGATGAATCAAGTACAACTTAATGTCCCTGATTTATCTTTTGAAAGACGAAAAATCACCAGAGTGAAATTTCTCAAGAAATGTGCCGATTCATGTTCCACGCTTAACAACCTGGGAACTCCGGCAAGTCAGGTTTTTCATTTAAAAAGATCCACCCAAGCCCGACCAGCCTTGGGTGTTTTCGACAGTTTTACCTCAACCAATGGCTCCTCTGGCTTTGACGAACCAGAATCATTGCCTGCAGATGGCTTGTCTGACTTTGATGAGTCAGATTCATCGCCTGAAGGTGGCTTGTCTGACTTTGGCACGTCAGATTCATCGCCGACCTTTTCCTTCTTCTTCTCCTCTTTTGTCCCCAGATTTGTATCTGACGAATTCGGTTTACTTGACTTTGTTGTCGAGTGAATCGATTCATCAGCACTCTTAATCGATCTGTCGGATGAACCCGAGGACAAAATCTTCTCCAGATATTCTCTGGCCTTCTTCCTCTTCTTTCGCAGTTTGTCTTTCTGCCCTTGAGAAAGCTTCACTTTCTTTTCTTGAACTTTAGGTTCTTGGACCTTCTGTTCTTTGACATTCTGTTCTGAAACTTTCAGTTCCTTGGGCTTGATAGTGACTGGTTTCTTTGCCAATCTTTGAGAATTAACCCTCAATCTTTCATTTGATTTCCTTGAGCAATCTCTGGCAATATGACCTTTGATTTGGCAGTTATAGCATCTCCTCGCCTCAAATCTTTGTCTCTGGCAGTTAACAGCAATGTGTCCTTGATAGCCGCACTTGTAACACACTCTGTTATCATACCAATCACCATTTTCATACCAAACGCTCAGATCAAAGCACTGTTTGGCTTGGTGATACTCTTTCCTCTTCTTGATTGTTGGATTTGGCTTTTGAGCACTGTGGTCAAACCTGCACCACCTATTACCAACAATTTTTGAGTTTTCGTTTTTCAATTTTTATGCTTTTTGAATGCGATTGGATGATCGATCTGATGAGCTTTTATTTTCTTTTTGAACAATTTTCGACTTTTTAACAATTTGTTTTTGTTCTACAATCTTCTTAACAGGTTCCTGCTTTGAGCATTCACCTATTTCAGTAGATTGCAAAACAGTATTTTTGAATTTTTCTTCTAATTTTAAAAACAATTTTTGTTTTTCAATTTTTTCATTTACATCATCAGATTTCTCATCACAATCTTCAACTTTGACATTGTCAAAGTTTGTGACACTGTCACTTATTGGAACAGAATTGATTGGTTTTGGACAAGGAATATTCAAAAACTCTGAAGAAGTCACAAAACCTTTCAATTTCTTTTCAAGTTCATCAATCTTGTTTCTTGAATTCTCAGCTTCGTTTTCAAGCTGAGATATTCTTTCAAGATGAGACTTGATTGATTTTTCATTCTCATTCTTAATGTTTTCAAGAACAGATTTTTCATTTTCCAAAACTTTTAACTGTTCTTGAAATTTTGTTTCATTAGCTTTCAAATTTTTGTTCTCCAGTTTTATCCAGAAATCTTCATTTTCTGAAGAATTCTTTTTGTTTTCAGAATCCTTTTCTTTCTCTTTCAAACTCTTGTTTTCTAATGTCAAACTGTTCAAATTACCCAACAGTTTGTCATTTTCAACTTTCAGTTTCTCACAAATTTCCTGAATCATAAGAATCTTTTTATCATCAGCTTGCTTCTCATCTTTCAACTTCTTGACTTCCAATGTCAAACTTTCCACATCCTTCAAGAGTTTGTCATTGTCAGTCTTAAAGTTGTCACACTTAGAGCACACTGATTCACAACTTGATGATCCAAACTCTGCAGATTCCTCAGCATTTGAAGCTTCTTCTTTATCAGTTTCTGCATTACTAATCTTTTGTAGTTCAAGTTCTCGCTCTTTAATCTTTTCAATAAGCATGCTCAAATTCACTTCTAAGTATATCTTCCTTAAATCTGACAAACACATTCTCCACCCATCATCCGGTAAAGCATTTGCCAACTTATCAACCAATTCCTCATTTGTCTTGGTTATCTTCAATCTCACCATCTCCCAATACAACTCGATATACCGTTTGATCAATTCTTCAATCGATTCTCCATCTATACCTGAAAAATTTTCAAACTTGTTCAGTGTAGCATAAACTTGATTCTGAATACGATACGACTCACAATCCATGTTTAGTTATTAAAAAAATTTCAACAATAGATTTTCGAATCACAAACTAAAATCAATTCAATTACTGTGTCAATCCACTGAATCAGATAGATATCCGATTTAGTGACAACAAATTGCTAACAACGGATCGCGTGAAGAATTCTTTCGTGCGTGTTTCCGATGCTTGACAAATACCTCGGATCACCTGCAAATAGAACTGATTAGGACCGAGTGACAACTAGTTCTGATTATCACTTGATTCAAAAATTATTTTTAGCTATCCACAGATTTCAATTTTCACGAAGCCCACTAATCACAAGATTATCAAAATTCTACTCAGATCTATTTCTTGTTCGAGCAACAATAATGACCTGCAAGTTGATACAAACACACCGAATCACAAGATCATTTGCAACTATTTAGAACAGATTTATCAAGACAAAATTCAATGACTTCGATACAAAATTCGATCCAAATCTAACTAAAAATTAGTCGAAACAATTTAAGATTCAATGAATCAACCTGAAATCATATGTTTTTACCAAAACATGTTTAAATTTTCTAATTAAATGTGCCGACTAGTGATTGGGCCAAAATTGGGTATTGGGTAGGTGCAATCAAAACCAAAGATTGGTTCTTAAAATGGTAGTGGGGCGGTGCAACTTAGTTTTTGATTGAGCCGATTTTAATATGGAGCGGTGCTACAAGCTTGTTGATTGGACCTTTCTTATTTACTTCACCCAATACCAACACTTAATAACTGATGATGATGTTTGTTTGTAATTGAACCGAGTTTGATTTTACCGAACTGACAATCTGTTATGCTCAGACAGTCACGTGAAGAAGATGACTAATGAGCGGACCGATATGGTACAAATGAGCGGTCCTGAACGATTTCAAATGAGCGGTTCGATAAACGTCATATAAGCGGTACAGAAGACCTATGAGCGGTCCTAAATGTTACTTATCAGCGAACCAGAACAATTCCACATGAGCGAACCAAATTAATTCCAAGCCTTTTGAGCGAACCTAGTCAACTCCACACGAGCGATCCTCAATTAAGACCAAAAAAGCGATCCTGAGCTGAAATTTGACGCGAATTCGGACCGAAAAACCGCGATATCTCCAAAAACGACTTGGAGTTTCGAGCTGAAACTTGGTAGGGTTTTAAATCGGGTCTATGCGCACAACATATCCAAAAATCAGACGATTTGGACCGTATTTACCCGTTCAATTTGACGTTTTTTAGTGAAAAACGTAAGAAATGAGTAGAAGATGAAGAAATCAATGAATCCGGATCTGATTTGGCTCTGAAATCTGGTACGAATGATGTGTTTGATCAAGCAATCGAGCTCCTAGCTCTGATACCAATTGTAGGACCGGTTTTCCGACCGTTCGATTGCGTAACGAACGTTTCACGTGCGGAATCCGTGAACGAACGTGACCGAACACACGATGACGTACTACTAATGTGATTCCATTGCTAAATTTGACGTGTACGGTACAAGAATCACAAATACAATACTTTCTCTCTCTACTTTCTCTCTCTAGAAAGTCTTCTCTCCAAGTCTTCTCCAAAGTCTAACTCTCAACCTTAACTAAAAGAATGACATAACCTCTATTTATATGGTCAAGGCACTTTAATGATAGTTATCATTAATTACAAGTTTGCCACCTTGCCATTTCTAACTAAATAAGACATTATGCGCTTGATTCCTTCCGGCTTTTCACTACGACTCGGTTTGACGAAGGCGATAGACATTAAATGCATCAACAATCTCCCCCTTGGATATTGCCGTAGTAAATCTCGTAGCGAAACTCGTCTTTCTCTCTCTCTCTAAGACTCGAACAAAGATGTAGTCGACAGACAACTGCACTAACATGAGCTATATCTATGATCAAACAATGAGCAAAAAGTAAAGGGGGGTGACACGAGATATACGAGGAAAGCCCTTGATCAATCTAGATCGCCAGCACAAAACCTCGGGAGCTGACAATCGCAGCTGCCTTATTCTTCTTATTATTTCAAACGTCATGATATAGTGCAGGATATTGATCAGATCACTAAGTGTTACAATGCTTTTTGTGAAAGTGAGAGTTGCGAGAGAGTTGAAGTGTTAGAGAGCAGTGAGTGTTGTTGTTTCCTATTCGATCTGATTTATCCATCTATTTATAGCTAATAAATGAAAATAAAATCTCCTATAAACGGGGGATGCCTTCGAATATTCTTTAGTAGCCGTTGGAGACCAGGTAAAGCGGGTTCAATATCGTTCTTCGAACAATTTAGAGCGAGTCTTCCGGAGAAAAGGTCCTCATGAACGTTGCAAGCTTGGACTCGCGCTCCTGCGTATAATACGTTAGTGATCCTCAGGATACCATTCAGGATGTTACCAATATCCTGAATCAGCATCCCGAGCATGAACAGATTTCATATAACCAAGATATAACTTAGGATACCATCCAGAATATGGGCTTAGAATTTCACCCATAACAATTAGGCCAAAGCACGTGCCCCTAACTCGAAAGGACTTCGATTTACTTTGGAATAGTCTTAGTTACATTCCGTGACAATCCAATTTTTACGTTAAATCTCTTTTATGTTACCTCAAATTTTAATGTGTTTTACATTTGTACGTTATATCATTTCAACTTTGGAGACACGAATCACACTATCTTCGCAATCTAAAACAATAATAATCTCTCGTGAAAAAATTAAATTTACGATGCTTTCGTTATGTGAAAACTCATGTTATGCTATGTGAAATTATTTGAACATTATATGCTATGTGATGCATTCATGAAAACAAATTTTTTAAACAAAACATTATGATCAAGTCTCATCCATTCCTTGTTTTGAATCTTTAGATGTCTTTGAGCCGTCACTCAAACTCGACCAAGAGGTCCAAGACTAGCTCACAAAAGAAGATGATGGCATTCATGGCTAACCAGATGGCACGTGTGATCCCAGAAATCGTCAGCAAGATCACAGCCTCTACACCAAACTCCTCCGTTGACTCGAAGATTGAGCAACCCAAACCAATCTCTTTCAACTTCAAGCACTTTTCAGCTTGCAACCCTAAGCCTTTCACTGGCAATGATGGAGTGACAGCAATGCTTGAGTGGTTCGATAGCATTGAGGTCACTTTCATCAACAGCGAGTGTCCTGAGAATCTCAAAACTCATAGCGTTACTGGGGTCTTCCAAGCCAGAGCCTTGGAATGGTGGACCAACGAAAGGAACATCCGCTCTAACGAGGAAGCTTATGCATTACCTTGGGCCGAAGTCAAACAACTAATGATGGACGAGTTTTGTCCTGCTCATGAGCAGCAGAAGCTTGAAGAAGAGTTTTGGGCTCTTAAGCAAATTGGAGATGACAATCTTGCCTACACCACCCGTTTCAAGCAACTAAGCTTTATCGTACCACACCTGGTGTCCACTACTGATCGCATGATCATGAAATACATTCATGGCTTACCTCTGCCATGCGTGACACCATCGAGGCAGTAAAACTTGACAACGTCGAGGCAGTCTATCGCCTTGCAGCCAGCCTGAACAACAATTGTATTAGGAACAAGCAAACCGCAACAACCGTCTCCAACAAACCAGCTAACCAAATCACCGCATAGTTAAGTGGTAGCAAGGGTAACAAACGAAAGTTTCAAAACCCAAGCTGTAACGCGATTATTCCTATTGCAACCCCAAACCCTGTTACACCAGAAAACACCAAGAAGCCATACACTTGGGCTCATCCCAAGTGTAATACATGTCGTTATCATCACCCAACCAACTCAGCTTGTCGCCATTGCACTACGTGCAATCAGTTTGGTCACACAACCCCTTATTACCGCAACAACAACCAAGTTCAGCAAGCTCCCTAAAACCCCAAACCAACAAACAACGCTCAAGCATGTTATAAGTGTGGTGACACAACAAATCTTCGCCCACAATGTCCTCAGCTGAATCAAGAGCAACAGCAGCAACAAGATCCACGAGAACGAGCCTTCAATATCAACGCCAATCAAGCACAAAACAACAATGAAGTTGTTAATGGTACGTTCCTTGTTAACAACCTTTATGCTTCTATACTATTTAATACTGGCGCGGACAAAAGCTTTGTGTCCGTTGAATTTGAATCTATGTTAAATTGTACACGCTCTAAACTACCTAAGTCATTCAAAGTCGTAGTTACCAATGGTAAATTTATCACAGTCGATTCTGTTCTTCATGATTTTTTTTTCATTCTAAATGATCATGTTTTCCCTATCGACCTCATACCCATGCAATTGGGTAGCTTCGATATCATAGTAGGCATGGATTGGCTTAGAAAGAACCATGCTGAAAATGCATGTCATGAAAAATACGTTCGTTTACCTCTTCCCTCTGGCGATACTTTACACGTCTATGGAGACATGCCTTCAAGAGGACTGAAGTTTATGTCATGCACACAAGCGAACAAGTACTTACGTAAACAGTACTTTGCCTTTTTAGCCCACATAGTGGAAGAAAAGGGCAAGGGAAAGAGCCTAAGTGATGTTCCAGTGGTGCGTGATTTTACTGAGGCTTTTACTGAAGATCTACCTGGCCCTCCTCCATCTCAATCTATTGGTTTTCGCATTGATCTCATCCCTGGCTCGACTCCTGTTGCTAAAGCTCCTTACCGTCTTGCACCCTCTGAGATGCAAGAATTATCGAGTCAACTTCAAGAGCTCCTTGATAAAGGCTTCATACGCCCAAGTACTTCACCTTGGGGCACTCCTGTTCTTTTCGTCAAAAAGAAGGATGGTTCGTTCCGCATATGCATCGATTATCGTGAGCTTAACAAACTAACTGTCAAAAATCGTTATCCTCTCCCTCGCATCGACGACCTTTTTGATCAACTCCAAGGCGCAACTTGCTTCTCTAAGATCGACCTTCGGTTTGCCTATCATCAACTTCGTGTTCTCGAAAAGGACATCCCTAAAACCGCATTTTGCACTCGTTATGGTTACTACGAGTTCATGGTTATGCCCTTTGGCTTGACCAACGCACCAGCAGTCTTTGAGGATTTAATGAATCGTGTTTGTAAACCCTACTTGGATTGTTTTGTAATCGTCTGCATTGACGACATTCTCATCTATTCGAAAACTTAGGCCGATCACGAGCGTCATCTACGCCTCATACTCGAATTCTTACGTGGTGAACGCCTATACGCGAAATTTTCTAAGTGCGAATTATGGATCAAAGAAGTTCAATTCCTTGGACACGTCGTGAGTGAAAAGGGAATTCATGTTGACTCTTCCAAGATCGAAGCAGTGAAGAATTGGATTGCGCCTAAATCACCATCTGAAATTCTTCCCTTCCTAGGATTGGCGGGTTACTACCGTCGATTCATCTTGAACTTTTCGAAAATCGCCGTTCCCCACACTTTGCTAACTCAGAAAGAGAAACCTTTTGTTCGGGGTCCTGAACAAGAGGAATCCTTTCAAACGCTTAAGGACTTGCTTTGAAATGCTCTTGTCCTCGCCCTTCCTGATGGAAACTTTGATTTTGTGGTATATTGCGATGCATCGAACCGTGGTCTTGGTTGTGTCCTCATGCAACAAGACAAGGTCATCGCGTATGCTTCTAGGAAGCTGAAAATACATGAGAAGAACTACACTACCCATGATCTCAAGCTTGGCGCAGCTGTTTTTGCGTTAAAGATCTGGCGACACTACCTTTATGGTACAAAGTGTGTGGTTTTCACCGACCATAAGAGCCCACAACACATCTTTAACCAAAAAGAACTAAACATGCGTCAACGTCGTTGGGTGGAATTGCTTAACGACTACAACTATGAGATTCGCTACCATCCTGGCACGTGTCCGACGCGCTCAGTCGCAAAACTCATGTTAATAGCATTTGTTGTTCTCAAATCGTTAGCGATCTTCATACTTGCATTCGTGAAGCTCAGTATTCGTCAGTCAATGAGGGAAGTTTGTTCGTAGAGATACGAGGTGCCGCTGAAAATCAACTTGTAACAAAATTAGTCGGACTCCAATACTATCTTGATCGCGTTTGGGTGCCAAATCAAGACAATCTTCGTGAACTCATAATGAAGGAGGTACACAAGTCCCAATACTCTATTCATCCTGGTGCTGATTAGATGTACCATGACCTTCATACGTCCTATTGGTGGCCTGGTATGAAGAAAGACATTACCACCTTCGTTTCCAAATGTCTCACTTGCTCGAAAGTTAAGGCTGAGCATCAACGTCCTTCTGGTTTACTTGAGCAACCAGAAATTCTAGTTTGGAAGTGGTACCTCTTCAAGACGTAGAGGCAAATGATAAACTGAAGTTTGTGGAAAAGCCTATACAAATTGAAGATAGAAAGATTAAGAATCTAAAGCACAAGAGGTTAGTTCTAATCAAAGTAAAATGGGATTTAAAAAGAGGACTAGAATACACATGGGAACAAGAATCAAAGATGAAACGAAAGTATCCTCACTTATTCCAATGAATCTCGAGGACGAGATTTAAAACAAGGTAGGGAGGATGTAACAACTCCCAAAACACCTTATAAGGACCACTAATTGAAACCACGGACTTGTACGGCGCGACCCAGTACAAAAGACAATGAAACTACTAACTGGACTCCCAGGAGGCACGCGAGGGATACCCTAAAACTTCTGTGACACGCGGGGGAGTACTAGGACACGTGTTACCCGAGCGCGACGTGTGGCAAGGCTATACGTGAAAAGAAGCCTGTCTAGGCCTACTGGGCCTCTATCACGACATGCGGCGGTGTCCCCGGTGTCTGTAGCAACGCGTGGGGGTGTCGGGTTGACCTATAAATGCAGCAACGTGGGACTTAAGTTTCTTCACAATTTCGAATTCATTTCGTGATCTTCTGCTCTCATTCTGCTCTTTCTTTGCACAATACACTACCCCTATTCTGCGAAACTCTGCCCCGTTGTAAGTGTTTTAACCCTGATCACTAATTTGATACCCTGTCCGATCGATCTGAAACCCAGCAACGGATGCCAAAGTGCTACCTGAATAAGGCTATACTTTGTTAACTACGTTGGGGTTTTGATCTCATGATGTATCATTAAAGTTTGAATTGGGTTGATGCACTGACACGTGTTGCATTGTATTTTTATTAGGAACTCAGGATTAGCAGCATGAAGCTTTAACCTAAAACCCTAAATCTATAAAGTGAGTCATTCTTTCTTTTTACCAAATGCTTTACAAAACCCTAAATGTTTTTCAATTATACTTACAGTGATTAAGTTTTTGTATTCTGAAATTACTGCCAGTGTGTGCGATTTTATATACATTACTTGATAATCTTCACTATTGGATGAAAGTTAACCAGTGAGTAATATGACCACCATCACATCGGAACTACTACCGTGTGATATACTGATTGAGTATTTGATAGATATAAACAAATGTAAGAATTGTTGATGCTGTAAAATTATAAGAATGTGTCTTTTTATACAAGTGAATGAACTCACTAGTATTTTTCGCTGATAAAATGTTTTCAAACGCATTTCATGTAACTTACTGTGAAGGTAATAGAAGCCTGCTACGGATCACTAAAGGCTTAAATAAAGTGGCTATGATTACCTGAATAAAAGAAGAAATTTGTGTTTTATCAATTAGGGTTTATCCCTATAAAAAGATTTGATTATAATATGAGTTTTATCTCATTTGTTTACTATTAAACTTTGGTGTTTTACAAACTTTGAAATATTTCCTAACTACGATCCTGATGATATTTTCCGCTACAAATTTATAAACACCGGTACCACCTATAGCTGCCTCACGGCTCCCGTCCAGGGTGTGCTCGGGGGATGTGACACATGGAAAGGCTCTCACACAAGCGGATATCATGGAATGCTAGCTATGATGCTTGAAGCCTTTGCATCACAAAATATTTGGATCTGGCATGCATTCTTTGGTATGTCTGGTTCACATAACGATATAAACATTATACATCACTCGCCCCTTTTCAATGATCTAATAAATGGTGTTGGACTAAAAGGAACATTTTTTGTAAATGAGGTTGAATACATGTATGGGTCCTATCTTGTTGATGGAATTTACCCTGAGTGGGCTGTTTTTGAGAAATCATTTTCAAGAGATGGAACCCTAGATCCTAAAAGAATAAAGTTTAACAAAGTTCAGATAGCGGCACGCAAAGACGTCAAGCGAGCATTTGGTGTTTTGTAGAAAATGTGGTGCATTTTGAGCATGCCTTGTCGATTGTATAAAAAATACCAAATAAGAAACGTGACGTATGCGTGCATCATTCTACACAACAAGATTTTAGAGGATGAAGGGCGTGCAATAGTTGATATTTTGGCGAGGAAACCGAATCAAATAACGAAGACATTAGTGACGAAGAGAGAACGCAAAACTAAAATCTAAATGAGTCAAGACAAATAAATTCAAACCTTCGAGCTGATTTGGTAGAACATGTTTCGACACTTCCTAGATTCGACTCCAATGAAGATGAAAATGAAGATGATTGATTTTTTTGGTGATGTAATGTATTTTTTTCATTGTAGTTATTTAATATAAATAAAATGTGTTTTTAAAATTACTTTATTAAATTCTATGACTAATATAAAATAACCAAAAAAAAATTATCCCAACGTCGCCGGGCCACGCCCCTTTCACACCACACTTTTTTGGGTGTGGACTGGTAGAGCCCACAACTGACACGTGTCGAGCAATGCCCCCAATCCAAGCCCCCCACACCCATAGTCTTATTTAGCTTTTAATATGAGATTTCAATTATTGCCACGAGTCAGTCTCTTATTCAACTTTACAATTTAGACTTACATTTTATTTAAAAATATTTTTTAATCCTTATCCTTACTAATATAAAAAAAACTTAATTTAAATATGTCAATAATCATATTAGAATACACTATTTAATTAATTTTATAGATAAATACAATGTATTTTATTGAATATTATGGTAAAATAAAAAATATACAATAATTTAAATCTTTTTTACTAACCCATCCTTATATTAATACTAATCGGAAACATACAATAATTAGATTATACTATGTGATCAGCATTATATAGAAGTATGATTTACAATATTTTTTTTATTTTACGTGTTTAATACACGGGTTTGTAACACTTATAAATTAAAATATTATTCAATCTAATTTTTTTTAATATTTAATTCGTATAATACACGGGTTTATAAACTAGTACATAATATGAGTGACTTAATCTAATGCTGCCTTTGAACGATGATCAATGGTTTCTTTCACATTTGAGATAACAATTTGGCAATCTTTCTACGAGGTTGACACTTCGCTACCAAAGGTTTAGCTTTTGGCATGGCCAGTCCCTTTCCTTCGGTCATGTCAATCATCTCCTCAGTCGGTCTTTCCCAATTGAAGCATTCGATAAGCGTACCCAACGTTAGACCGATCATACGCATGGCTAAGTTTTCGGCTGGACACTTCCTCCTTCTCGACCCAAATGGCATCAGCTTATACCCGTCTCTTGAACCATCTAACCCTATAAATCTTTCTGGTTGAAACTTCTTAGGGTTTTCCCAATTCTTAGGGTCATTTTGCATGACCCATAAGTTCATCAATAGCATTGTACCACTTGGGATATGGTACCCTTCCACTGTACAATCCTTTGATGACTCATGGAACACGAGTGGACCAGGAGGGTACATTCGCATAGTCTCATTTATTATGCATTGGAGATATGGAAGATTGGCTAAGTCTGATTCGTTCACTAAACGATCTTCGCCTACACAATCGTTGATCTCATCTTGCGCTTTCTTTAGAGCTTCGGGGTTGTTTAACAAAAGTGATAACACCCATTCCAATGTTCCGCTTGATGTATCGGTTCCTGCTGATAGTAGCACCTTACATAAAAAGAAGAAACGATTATGTAGTTTATGATTGGAATAATGGGTTTTAATAATCCAAACTATTAATTGTTGGCCGACAACGGTCTCAACTTAAAAAATAAACAGTGGTGGTCCCATCTTTTCACATATTGTAAGCTAATGGACCTTTATTAATAAAACCTTAATTTCTTTTTGTCTCCTTATCTTTTTCGGATTAGTAAAGGTTCATTAGTTTACAATATATGAAAAGGTAGGACCACCACTAGTTATTTTTGAAGTTAAGACCGTTACCGGCTAACGACTAATAGTTAGGATTATTAAAATCCATTATTACTATGATTTTAAATGTTAAAATACATTTTAAAAATAATTAAAGGAAACCATTATTTTAACATGTCTGTACTTGATCTACACTTTACTCCGAGAGGCAAAATTATAAATTACAAAAATACATAACCCAATGATTTAAATAATTACCAATAACATTTAATTTTTTAAATATTATTAATTATTAAAATTAAATATAAAATGTGGTGATGATGTGGAAAATGTAATGCATTTTTGTTATAATTGGATTATGGGTGAAGTTTGTATTTCTAACTTACTTTTTATCTTTTTTATTTATTTATTAAGTTTTAGGTATTAAGTTTACTTAAATTATTCGTAATTTATTTATATAACTTTCTTAAAATAATCTGATTATGAGAAGTAACTAAAAATATTGTGGGATGTAGAAAATTGAAATATATTTTTTACATTGATAGATTATCTGTGAAGTTTGTATTCAATAATCTTTTAAAAACTCAAAGAAAAATTAAAAAGCTAAAGAAACAGCTTAAATGAGTACTTAAATATTCAATAGTCTTTTAAAAACTTTAAAAAACATTGTGTGACTAGCTCAGATAACAAAACTACAAGCCTTTTAGATATACGATTTTGAGTTTAATTGCAAACAAAAAGTAGATTAATTTAATGTAATTTAAGTCGTTTAAAAAAATATATGTAGTATTTTAAAAGAGTACCCATGGCAATATAGCCTAGTGGTATCTTGGTGGTGGGATAAGGCTTATGACCATTAGGTCATGGGTTTAATTCTCACAAAGGGGGTTTTTCCTAGATTTATTGGGTTTCCTCCTGAATTGGTGTATAGGCATTATTGTCTACTGGAGATGGATATGATCGGGTGGTTCTGCTGGTGGCACACTGATACTCCAGTGGTCCGTCAGTGATCCAAATTTTCCGTTAAAAAAAATATATTTTAAAAGAGTTGGTAAGTGCTCATACATTTAATGGTCAAAACCTACATCAAAAAGCTTTTTTTTTAGGCATGACTAAATTTTTGGAATCTTAACTTTATTTTTATAATAGCGTTTGGAACTAACTCAAATACTCAAGTGAGTCTTTCTAAAACAGGATATTAACTATCCATATTGATTTAGACACTTCAGGGTTTGGCTCACCAAGGAACATCATCAAAGATGAAACTCACTATCTTGGGAAAACCTTCTTGAATCAAGTTTCAAACTTGAGACTTCTAGAGATCGTAAGTCTTAACCATCACTCTCATACCATCGGACCAGAGATCGTAAGTCTTAACCATCACTCTAATTTAAATGCTTAAATTAGTTACACATTGATCTTTGTTTCTTACCGTATAACTCACACCTATTAATGCTACTTTTAAATTTACACACTTTATCCTATGATTGATCTTTATTTTTTACCGTATAACTCATACATCTATTAATTCTAATTCTAAATTTACACACTTTATCCTATGATTGATCTTTGTTTTTTACCGTATAACTCATACATTTATTAATTCTACTTCTAAATTTAAACACTTTATTATGAGAACTCATATAGTAGTAGTATAATTAAAATAAAAAGACTCCAAGGAGAACTCATAAATTTTACGAGAGATTGTGAAAAATTATCAAAATCATTATCTTTTCTATATACTAGTATTATTTTATTTTATTTGGTACAAAGACTTTCGCTGCCCTATTTCGGCCGGACTATGTTTTCTTAACTGAGCCCACGCTGGTTTTAGAGTTTGATTTGGGTGTTTCCCCAGAAAACTATACCGCCGACTGTCACTTGAGAGATGTTATGCCACCACAAAAGCAAAACACTTTCTGGCATACCACATAGTGGGACGAAAACCCGGTTGAGCTCATAATAGAACCTGTCACCTTTGTAAGGACGGTAAACTTTATCCATCACTACATAATCCACCAAAGTAGCACAAGTGGGGATTAAACTTGGGTCTCTATTGGAGAACCCAACCCACCCTACCACTAGGTCACAAGTGGTGAATTTATTTGTTTAAATTTACATGTATTCGTATATACGTAGTGTTATATATACGATAATAATAATTAGTGGATTATATCCACGCTACATGACGGCAGTACCGACATTCAGTTGGTATCAGTCCGATTCGTTTCATCACATGTACAACATCCGTTGAAACTTAGAAAAACATGTTACCCCCGCGTTACGAGGCGGCGATACCTTTTCGTGACCTGCACTGTATCAGTTGAAACTTAAAGAAAACGTTAAACCCTCGCTACACGGCACAAGTACTAATGTTCAGTGTACGTTAGTCCTATTCGTACCAGTGTTTTAGATTTATATATATATATATATATATATATATATATGGAGAAGATCATGCGAGAACCACCTCTTATTGCGAGAACCGCGAGAACCAATGTGAACACAACCAAAAATGCCTAAAAATAGCTAAAAATCACAAAAAAAAAAAAAAAAATAATATTTTTTATATAAAAATCGCTACTTTTCGAAGCCAAAAAAAAAATTCCACTAAAAGTAGCGATTTGAGCATAAAAAATATTTTAAAAAAAAATTTAGATTTTTTTTAGGTTTTTTGAGGGTTTAGTTTTTAGCATTTTAGCTTGGGGGGTTTAGGTTTTTGAGGGGTGGGGGAGGGGGTTTAGGTTTTTTTTTTTTTTTTTTTTTTTGGGGGGGGGGGATAGGTTTTTTTTAGGTTTTTTGGGGGTTTTCGTTTTTAGCATTTAGCTTAGGGGGTGGGGGGTTTAGGTTTTTTTAGCTATTTTAGGTTGTGTTCACATTGGTTCTCGCGGTTCTCACAATAAGGGTGGTTCTCGCATGAGCCCCTCCATATATATATATATATATATATATATATATATATATATATATATATAGGGGGCTGCTAGAATGAGAACCACCCCGAGTTGTAAGAACCGCGAGAACTACACCCCACGGAGCGCCGTTCGCCGAGATTTTTTTTTTACAAGTAGATGTGTGCATTATAAACACGGCCGTAAAAAATCACGGCGAACGGCGCTCCGTGGGGTGTACTTTTTTACACCTCAAGTTTGGTGTTTTTTAATTTTTTTTTCTTTTTTCTTTTTTTTTTTTTCACCAAACTTGAGGTGTAAAAAAGTACACCCCACGGAGCGCCGTTCGCCGTGATTTTTTACGGCCGTGTTTATAATGCACACATCTACTTGTAAAAAAAAATCGCGGCGAACGGCGCTCCGTGGGGTGTAGTTCTCGCGGTTCTTACAACTCGAGGTGGTTCTCATTCTAGCGGCTCCCTATATATATATATATATATATATATATATATATAGAACGCAAAAAAAAGGAAAAGAAAACCAGAAAAAAGACAAAAACCACTATTCATACCAATGTTTTATATATATACTAGTTGATGCCCCTCCCGTATTGCGGGGTGATTGCCGAATAATTCTCAACCACTTAAAAAACAGTACTATATTTTATTTTTAACTGGGGGCAAAATCATAATTTTGAACCGATTGTAAAATCGTAATTTTGAACCAGGGGAAAACCATATTTTTATTTTGAACCGGGGGCGAAAACGTATTTTTGAAATGAGGGTAAAATCGTAATTTTGAGCGGGGCAAAAGCATATGTTTATTTTTAGGGGGGCAAAAGCGTAATTTTAAACAGGAGGCGAAAAACGCAATTTTAAAGTGGGTGTAAAATAATAAACTGGTGTAAAATCGAAATTTTTAGCTAGGAGAAAAACATATTCTTATTTTAAACTGGGGCAAAACCGTAATTTTGGCTGAGGGTCAAATCATATTTTTTCTACCGAGGGCAAAATCGTAATTTCGAGCTAGGGACAAAAGGGTAAATATATTTTTAACTGGGGGCAAAACGTAATTTTGAACGGACGGCAAAATCATAATTTTAAAGTGGGGATAAAATCATAAATTAATTGGGCCAATAGGGAAGTGCGAGGCAGGTGCCTGGCACTATTCCCCTTGCCGCCCCTTTCCTCCAATCAATCGGAGGCACTATTCCCGCCGACCATTGGTTTTGTTTTGTTTAGGTAATATACAAATATATATATATATATATATATATATATATATATATAGGGGATGGTTCAATGAAAACCACTTTTATCGCGAAGACTCGAAAACTAACTAAAAAAGCCTAAAAGACACACAATTTTTTTTTTATTTTTTTCAACTTTTTATTAAAAATCGCAGGTTTTTTTATATAAATTTTTTTTTTCAAAAAAAAAAAAAACATTTTGTAGTGCACATGTGTAATATTACACATGTGCACTACAAAAAAATGTTTTTTTATATAATTTAAATAGAGAAAATTGGTATGCAAAAAAAAGTTGGTAAGTTTTTTAGGCTTTTTTAGTTAGTTTTCGCGATAACTAGTGGTTTTCATTTGAACATTCCCATATATATATATATATATATATATATATATATATATATATATAGAGAGAGAGAGAGAGAGAGAGAGAGTAAGGTTCATGCGAGAAACACCTTTATTGCGAGAACTGCGAGAACCAATGTAAAAACAACCAAAAATAGCTAAAAAAAATAAACTTAACCCCCACCACCTCCCCCCCCCCCCCCAACAAAAAAAAAAAAAAAAAAAAAAAAAAAAAAACCTAAACCCCCCACCCCCCCCCCCTCCAAAAAAAAAACTTAACCCCCTCCACCCCCCCCCCCCCCCTAAAAAAAAAAAACTAAACCCCACCCCCAAGCTAAAATACTAAAAACTAAACTCTCAAAAAACCTAAAAAAAATAATAATAATAAAAAACACACAAATTTTTTTTTTGAATATTTTTTACATTAAAATCGCTACTTTTAGTAGCAAAAAAATTATTTTTTTAAAAAAGAAATTAAAAAAAATTGGCTACTAAAAGTAATGATTTTTTGATAAAAATATTAAAAAAATATTTGTGTGTTTTTTAGCTATTTTTAGGTATTTTTGGTCGTGTTCACATTGGTTCTCGCGGTTCTCACAATAAAGGGTGGTTACTAACGTTAATAACCACCCTTTATTGCGAGAACCAATGTGAACACAACCTAAAATAGTTTAAAAAACCTAAAAAAACCTAACCCCCCCCCCCAAAAAAAAAAAACTAACCCCCCCCCCCTAAGCTAAAATACTAAAAACTAAACCCTCAAAAAACCTAAAAAAATCTACAAATTTTTTTTAATATTTTTTATGTTAAAAAAAATTTGCTACTAAAAGTAGCGAATTTTATATAAAAAATATTAAAAAAAATCTGTGTGTTTTTTAGCTATTTTTAGGCATTTTTGGTTGTGTTCACATTGGTTCTCGCGGTTCTCGCAATAAAGGGTGGTTCCTAACGGATCTTTGTCCTATATATATATATATATATATATATATATATATATATATATATATACACACATAAGTAATAGGTTTTATCAATGGCGGAGCTAGCCAATTAATTTAGGGTTATCCCGATTTTTTAGCGTGCAATCATACAATAAAAAAACGATAATTAATAAAGTAAAACAAATATCTAATAGATTTGTTCTCTTCTTTTTTTCATAGCTTAAAATCATTCAATCACATCGTCGTCATTTACTTTATCAAAAGTTTCTTTTCGACCGCACAAACCATAGCATTGTTTAAATATTCCGGAGCCATTCGGTTGCGCAAACCTATCTTGACAAGCTTCAATTTAGAAAAACATCTTTAAACGGTTGTGGTTGCAACTGGTAAAACCAAAGCTAACTTCACTACCCGATAAACCAAAGGACAAGAACTATGTGTTTCGGTTTCCGCTATAAGACGAGTAAGATCACCTTTTCAATTATAATATTGTTTTGGATTTTGAGCTAACTTTATCAATTATATTTAGGGTCTCCTTTCAATTCTAATAATGTTAATTTGGGCTTAATTTATCACTCGGACTTAATTGTTCTACAAGTTTTCGGGTTGTAAAATGTTTGGGCTTATAAAAAAAAGGATTTAGTAATATCAAGTATCCTATTTTTTTAATTATGGGTATCCTCGTATTTTTTAATGGTATCATTTGTATAAAACCGAAAAAATACACTACGGATACAAGGTTGAGCCGTAACCCGTGCTCAGGGTCGTTCCAACGTTTTTGGAGGCCCTAAGCGAACTACAAAGTCAGGACCGTATTATTGGTATAAATGAATTGCGATTCAGATTTGAGATATTGAATAACTAGAGCGATGATTTTTCCTAGTATCGGCCCTAATTTCGCTCAATCCGCAATCAATTTCAGATTTCTTACTCAAAAGACGCCAACGAGGGTTGATGTGTTGCGTGCGTGGACAGTGCGAACTCATAGTGTAAAATCCTAAATATTGGGCCTAGAAACGTTGTTTAAATGGCAAAAAACAAATCTAATATATAAAATTAGAGGCCCTTGTTTTTAGGTGGCCCTAGGCCTTAGCCTAGATTGATAAGTCTTACGGGCCGCCGCTGCCCGTGCTACGGCTCCTAACACTATGGTTTCGCCCCTGGGTTTCATTTTTACCTGCATTAATCCTTTGATGACTTCATCCTTGTAATATTGAGGTTCTGTTTCTTGCAACTTCAATAAAACTTCAATCAAGTTCTTTTGTTCCATCTCCTTCACGGTCGCCTCTGTGCAACCATCCTTTGTCGTGAGAACTGCTGGTTTCTTTCTGTTTCTATGCTCTTCTAACAAACCTTGCATAAACCCATCTCTTTTTCCCCTCAACGCCACCATCCTCTTCTCCAACTCCCTCCCTCCCAGCCACTTCCACCATGGCAAATAATCCGACACATTCGTCGTCTCCATTACCACGAACGTCTCCATTACAATCTCCTTAAACTGCCGAGCCGCCTCCACATCCACCTCGTGATCACCGTAATACCTCTTTCCCGCAATCATCATCATCATTACATTCAACATCAACTCAAAAAACATTGACTTCATCTCCACCATCTCATCGGTCACCACTTTACGATACACCTTCTTAGCCAACAACCTCACCTCCTTGGCACGAATAGAATTTAGGGTTTGTAACCTATGCGCCGATAAGAGCTCAAGTGAGGCGATACGACGTAAGTTACGCCAATGATCACCATAGCTTGACCAAAAAAGGGTGGTGTAGCCATAGCCAAGGTGTTTCCCGGCAAGCAAATGAGGACGGTTGGCAAAAGTAACGTCGTTGGTTGTAAGGCATTCCTCCACCGCCTCAGGAGACGAAACCAACAACACCCGGCGGGTTCCAAACCGGAGCATGAGCATGGGACCATGACGGTTTGATAGTTTACCTAAGGCTCGGTAGAGAGGGCTTTTCACCAAGTAAAGATGACCTATTATGGGTACGCATGGGAATGGGGTTGGTGGTAAATTTTTATTGTTTACAAAAGCAAATTTGGTAATCCATATAATGGTAACGATGGAGAGGATCACATAAAATGCCTCCATAGTCAAGTTTTAGGTTTTCTTCTATAGATTTGTTACAAAGATGACAACGTATTTATATTGAA
Organism: Helianthus annuus; assembly: GCF_002127325.2. Lineage (NCBI taxonomy): Eukaryota > Viridiplantae > Streptophyta > Magnoliopsida > Asterales > Asteraceae > Helianthus > Helianthus annuus. The sequence continues at coordinate 101,776,687 of NC_035447.2, read as the reverse complement.
AAAAAGTAACGTGTGCTGCTTGCCTACTAACCATCTTTTAGAATATAAAGTCAAAAGTCATTAAGTGTTCACCAATCACCATACTTCTTCTCATTACTTTTTTTATGTTAGTGGTAATGCTGAAGAAGTAATTACAAAGTATTTAAAGAGCATATATAAGTTGAGACTTGAGAGATTAGATAGGTAATTTTGTCTAACCAACACAATAAAAGTAAAATATAAAAAAAGAGATCGACCTAGTATTATTACGCAACTCTGGTTTATATATGAATTGTGATCATCACTTCTTTCTGTGTAAGATGTCAAGACGAGCATATGCTAATTTAATTGGTAGACTTGAAAACACTTTAAACCTTTTTAAGCTTAATTAAATACTATTAGAAACTGGTGTATTAGCGGTGACGCCTTTGATGTCGTGCTAATACAGGTGATCTGGAACGCGGCCTTTTGACTAATCCTAATCATTGATTAGGTGTTACATCCAACGAACAACCGTTTATTGTCCGTTGAAAACCCTATAATTATTAGGGGCAATAGCGACTAAGAAATATATTAGCGGCGAAACTATTGATCATTAGCAGTGACATGCGTCGCCGCTAAAACTTAGATTCTTTGTAGTGTCACGGTATGTGAAACCCATTGTTTGATTTTAACTTGTAGAGTGAACCAGGAATTTTCCGTTAGACCCATTATTTAATTTGAACTTGTAGAATGAACTAGGAAAAATATACATAGGCAAAAGATCAAATATCAACAATAGGCTAATACGACCGTGAATCGTCCACCATCTTTTTGCTTAAATGACAACAATAAGACCACAGTCGATGTCACAACCAGGCTGTACAATAACCATACAATAACTTCAAGGAGAATGATCGTCAAAAACAAAAAAACAACAGTGATGTTCACAGTTAATGTCAAGGCTTGATTGTGAATCGACCATAATACGCTTTGAAGAACTCTTTAAGATCCAAGTCAAATGAACAGTTCCAAAACACTTTAACAATGACTAAACTACAAACATGATATATTATCAAGTTGAAGAAAAGATGAAGATAAGACAATAGCCGGTTATGAACGTTTATGTTGGTACGTAACTAAAAATGAGTACGTATTTATAAATAAACTACTATTTTTTTATAGACCAAGTTTTATAAATTAGTTAACTCAAAATACGAAAGGATTCTTCCTTTATAGAATGTTTTTTAAACTAAAATCTAGTCAAATAATGTGGATTTAGAATAATGGGAAGTGGTCACCTAACTAAAAATGAAACAAACTCTTTCCTCCTTGCATGGAAAATGCTTGCCAATTCGGGCATGCGAAAAATTATTAGGGTAAATTACACTTTTCGTCTTTTATGTTGGTACCGGTTTACGAAGGATAGTCTTTAATTTCAATAAGCACAATTACAATCCTTTATTTATAAAACTCATTACACCTTTCGTTCTTTATTAATAACAGGTTAAAATTTTAAGTAGATAAGTAATTTTACTTGTTTATTTAAAAAGTAAAAAAGTTATACCAACCCCACTACACTCACCTTTTGTCTTTTGAGTTAAATGTCTGTTTGGTCCATGTGGTTTGCAAATATTACAAACTTGGTCCCAATAGTTTACTAATTACAGAATTGGTCCCAGTGCTTGCAAATTTTGCATTCGGGTGGTCCTTATCACTAACCTAAGTTAGATTTTTCAGTTAAGTTTTTTTAAATGACTAGAGTAAACTGCCATTTTGGTCCCTGAGGTTTGGTCACTTTTGCCACTTTAGTCAAAAACTCAAACTTTTTGCATCTGGGTCCCTGTGGTTTTAGTTTTATTGCCATTTTGGTCCAAAAGTGAAATCATGTCATATTTATCTTATACAATCCTGCTATTTTGTCTTTTTCCTAGGGGCAAAATAGTAATTTTTAATTAAAAAAAGAGTAAACGTCCGTTTTGCTCCCTGTGGTTTGGTCACTTTAACGATTTTGACCCAAACCTTTAAAAATAGCCATTTTCCTCCAATAGTTTGCTATGGTTTTTCCATTTTGCTCCATGCGGGTAGCAAAATGGAAAAACAGTCAATTTGGATGGAGTTAAAGGCGGGGAGCAAAATTGAAAAACCATAGCAAACTATTGGAGGAAAATGGCTATTTTTAAAGGTTTGGGGCAAAATCGTTAAAGTGAACAAACCACAGGAAGCAAAACGAAAGTTTACTCTTAAAAAAATCTCCCTCTAAACCCTTTTATATATTTTTTCCTATTATCTCTTTCTTAATAAAACCTCATTTCTTCTCCAGATCTCTAATCCCACTTTTAACACTCTCTTTCACCCACCAAACAATATACCACCCATCTCATATCTGTTTTCCGGTGGCTTCCTCCGGTGGAGAGTGATGCTTGTGGCTTTGTGAAGCCTCAGGGGCGACGAGGATGCGGTGGTGGTGGCCAGCCCGGTGGTGGAGGTGTTCGTTGGTGGTCGTGGGTTTCGGTGTTGGTGGGTGTTTTGGTGGTGAGCAGTGGCGGAGCTTGACCAAAAGTTCTGAGGGGGCGTAAACTGCTGGGACCCAAAAAAAATTCCTATCGTTATGTTATGGGTCGGGTCGGGTCGGGTCGGATATTCGATTCAGGTCAGGTCAAATAATAATAGTTTCAAATAAAACTAAAAAGAAAATCATTCATTCAAAGGATCTGTTCTTGCACATAGAAAAACTAAATATTGTATAAAAAACAAAAGACCTATATATATAATGATACGAGATAAATGGAACATGGACGAAAAATTACAACTCAGCCCGGCGACCTTTAATATGTCTCCCGAATCAAACTTATCAGCAATTTCTTTTTCTATGTAAATCATGAAGCTATTTGTAAGATATTAATTTTATTGTGTGGTCGGTAATCAAGGGTTAAACAAATAAAATAAGAGTTAAAATATATTTACCAAATATCCATTATTTAGGAAAAATAATCGGGGGGCGATCCTATATAATTTTTAAAATTTTCGGACGAAAAATCAGACCATATACACTTCTAACCGAAACATTGGGGTGGGCGGGTGCACCCCCGGGCACCCATTATCCTTCGCCACTGGTGGTGAGACCCGGAAGCCGCCTACCACCTCCTTCACCATTGTCATCGTTTCCGGAAACCTCCACCATCTCACCCAACACCCCGTCTTCTTCAATCTTACCTATCAGAAAAGGTAACTCCAGTGGATACAACACCAACCCAGTTACTAGTTACGAGTGTTGATGATGATTGCTGATGAGTTCTGATCTTTTTATAGATATTTGTTTGTTTATAATTTTATTTTAGTACTAATAAATATCAATCGACGATGTGTTTATTACCTTTTTCTGTATTTATTTTAAGTATAAGGATTTGTTAGATTTATTTTATTTGGAATCGTATTTTTTGCCACCAGAAAAGCAAATCTTTAGTTTTGTTTAGTATATGGTTTTGTGGGATTTATTTTATTTGGAATCGTATTCTTTAAAATATATGTACTGTGGAGGTGATGGTTGGTGGAGATGGTGGGTTGACGGTGGAGGAGGTGATAGTGGTGGTGAGTTTACAGAAATTAAGATTTTTTTAAAAAACAGTTTATTGTCAATTTTATTAAATATGACCATTTTGCCCCTAAAGAAAATGACAAAATTGTAGGATTTTATAAGACAAATATGATTTGATTTCACTTTTGGACCAAAATGGCAATAAAACTGAAACCACAGTGACCCAGATGCAAAATGTTTGAGTTTTGGACTAAAGTGGCAAAAGTGACCAAAACTCAGGGACCAAAATGGCAGTTTACTCAAATGACTATAATACCCTTACTTGGTCCCACCACCACCATCTCTCCTCCACCCCCACTATCTTCCCTGCTCCACTACTGATCAACCAATCGATAACTAATTAACTGTACCCACCATCACCTTCATTCTCGTTTAGATTCATTATACAACCACCCAAGTGTTCGTCAATCGAAAAATTCTCCACAAAGACGCCTTCTATCGTCTCTACACCACATGTGTCCTCCATCTCCACCACACCTTCAGCCAACCCCTATCTACACATTACAGCCCAAATTCAATAAAATTTCCACTGTGTAACTTTCCAACACTACTGCTTCCACTCCCGTTAAAAAATCCCCCATAAAGTCTCCACAATAAATACCCCCAATAACCACACACCCACCACTCACGACAATGGATTTGAGTGAATTATGGATATTTGGGCAATATTTTGGGCTGATCTAGAAGACCATGAGTATTGGACTTGGCTTTTATAAAAAAAAAAAACATCACTAATCGGTGCTGGAAGTGGAAACGACGACATTGATGGTTATGGTGGAGAAAGGTGGTGATGATTGTCTGAAGTGTGTATAAAGTGGAGATACTCGGCGAGATAATTTAGAGAGAGAAAGATTTAATTATTGAGAGGGATCTGAAGGTGGAAGTGGAGGTGGTAGAGTAAAGGGGGCGACGGGAATGGCTGGTAGTGGTGGTTTGGGGAGTTGGTGGTGCTGGGTGGTTTTAAATGTGGTTGAGTGGGGAAGAAGAAGGGTGGGATTGGTGGGCACACTTATTTATATTTATTTTTTTAATCTTAGGGGTAAAACAGATATTTTACACGCGCTTAACTGAAAAAACTAACTTAGGTTAGTGATAAGGACCACCCGAGTGCAAAATTTGTAACCACTGGGACCAACTCTGTAATTAGTAAACCACTGGGACCAAATCTGCAATATTTGCAAACCACAGGGACCAACCATGCATTTAACTCTTGTCTTTTTTGGGCTACAACTCCGGTCATCTTCTCCGGCTGGTTCTGATGTCAACCACCGTTGTATAAAAACCACGATGTTATTGTAAATGTCGTGAAAGTAGTTGGGCAGATTGTTGCATAAAAAGTTATGGTTTTGTAAATCACAATACGAAAATTAATCCAACCATTACTACAATTGTGGCCACCAAATCCGGTTACAATGTAGAAAATCCAAATCAATTTGATTACTTTCGATTTGCTTTCCTCGCCGGTTAAATTACAATTTAGAAAACCCAATTAAAGTTTGCAGTTCCTCTAGCCATGAAACCACTCAGATTGCTGACCACCAATCCCTCAAGACCAATCCTTTTCACCCACCCATATCTGGTTCAAATGTTAACCGCTTCTAAGGAGAGGAGAGGATGGGTGAAACCAGAAGATCTAAACTAGAAGAGATAGAGAGTTGGGAATCTGGATGGAGGCGGAGGTGGTAGTGTGGTGTGGTGGATCTGGTGGTGGTAACGGTATACGTCGGGTGGACTCGGTGGCGGTGGTGTTGGTGCATATGTCTGTTGACTTCGTCTTGTATCGAGTCGTGTAATAGAATAGATAAACCAAGACACGTTATACGAGAAAAACATGAAACAATCAGGAACCAACCACTTTACACGAACTGGACAGTTCGTGCGGACTGGACCAGGTTGCACGACCTGGACCAGGTCGTGTGGGGATGTCTGGTGTGACCTGAGCTTTCCTATAAATAGTAGGTCTTGGGCTGTCATTTGTAACTTGGAGAAGTGTGCGATTCCGGTAGCGAAGCTCTGCCGATGTGTCGTACGATCTGTAAAAGCTTTCATATCAATACAATCGACAGTTAAAGTGATTCCGAGTGCATATCAAGCTGATAGTACATCAGTACGTCTGATTCCGCCTTTCGTATTGATCGAGAACTCTTCTGATCAACTCGTTTGATCGATTCCCCGATCCTACAAGTGGTATCAGAGCTCAGGAGGAAGAGTTCTTACCATTTCAGCTTGATTTCTTCATAAACAACCGATTTCTTCTCATTTCTACTCATTTTCTACATTTCTTCATCAAATTTACTAAGATTTCACGGTTAAAATGATCTGATTTTGACATATAACACGTAACACATTGTTTTAATCAATCCTTGAACAAATCAGAACCTAATTCGACCTAAAACCTAATCAAATTTGACAAAATGATGAAATTTTGAACCAGATCGTTCGAACTAGGCTCAGTTCTCATGAAATCAGTTCAGATCGTGTGAATTTTGGCCAGATCGTGTGAAATTAGGGTCAGATCGTTTGAAACTTTGATCCAGTTCGTACGAATTGGGTCAGGTCGTTTGAATTTGTTATTCAGGTCGTGCGAAGTGGTGAAAAATCACCAGATCGTGTGAAGTTGTTGTCTCAGCTCGCACGAAGTGCTCAGGTCGCGTGAGAGTATTCCAGGTCGTTTGGAAGTTTGTCAGTTCGCACGGATTGATACCAGTTCGCACGGTTTGAACTTAAGACAGGTCGCACGGTTTGATAGGATAGGTACAACTTCCAGATCGTTTGAACATATCTCAGTTCGCACGGTTTGAGTTTGAAAATATCCCCAGCTCGTTTGGAATTTCTGAACTTGATAATTTTCGAAACCGAAACATGGAAAACGAATTTTATAACGCATTTGCTACCCCGATCACTATGGCTCAGAACGTGAACTTAGAGAATGAAATGGACACCATGCAAAAACCGCCTAAACTCATGAATATCGAGGAGTATAGCGGATGGAGGAACGTTTCATAAATTGGGTTCAAGCGAATCACTTAGAGGCGTGGGAATGTGTTGAAGAACGGTATGTTAGACCGATTGATGAAGACGGAGAGATTGTTGCTATCAAATATTTAGATAACCAAGAGAAAAAGAAATACAAAAGTGAAAAGATGATGATCAGTATATTGCAACAAGCCATTAAGGAAGACATCTTAATTTTATTGCAACACAACGGAAGTGCACACTCAATGTGGAAAGCACTAAAAACGAAGTTTGTTGGAAGTTATGACATGATCAAGAACAAAAAATCGCTCTTGAATAAAGAATTTGATCTATTTCGTGGATTAAAAACTGAAAACACCAAAATGATTATAGAAAGATATTGCAATTTGGTTGTTAACATGAAGCGATTGGATATCAAGAATGATAGAGAAGAATGGGTTGAAAAGTTGGCTGATGCGTTACCACAAGATGTTTGGGACACATATCTTATGTTTCTGAAGAATAATGGTGAATTTGGAAGTCTGTCGCTGAGCAAGTTTATTGAAAAACTCGAAGTTTAAGCGACGGAACAACGGAAGATGGAGAAAATGAAAAATTCTAATGGTGAACAAGATATTGGTTTGTACTACAAAGGAAGTACGGTTGATAAGACCAAAATTGCACCAAAGATTGAAACTGCTTTTAATGCAAACAATTCTTCTGGAGGGTCATCTCAAGGATCAAACAACAATACTGGATTCTCTTCATATCCATCATTTGATCCAAATTTTTCAGCAACCAATAATGGCCAAGTACTAAAATGCAACATTGCATTACATCTTCAGAATGGTCAGAATTTCTCAGAAGAGGTTGCCAAAGGTCATATGTATTTATTAGTGACTGTGTTTGAATCAACAAGAAAATGAAGCTAGTGCAACCCCGGTAAAAAGTTGCATTAGGCCTTGAAAAGGTTGCATTAGGCCTAATGAAACCTTTTATCGGGAGCTGCATTAGAAGCAGTTGCATTAGACCTAATGCAACTTTTTTATGGCCAAATGCAAGCTTTTTTTAAAGTGTTACATTTACTATTCAAATGCAACTTTTTTAGTATGCAACCTTTTATGAATTCTAATGCAACCTTTTTTTGCACTTTGGTTACAAAAATGCAACATTTTCTACACTCAAATGCAACTTTTTCTACAAAAAACGCAACATGTTCTAGACTTAATGCAACCATTGTTATTTTCTGACATAAATAATGCAACCTTTTTTTAATAGGAAATGCAACATTTTTAAGAATTTTAAATAGAACAAAAGCAACATTTTTTCACACAAATGCAACCTTATCAGATAAGTTCAATCTGTACTTTTACTTGTTTGTCCAAAACTCAAATAAAATTATAGTCAACAAAAATGTCAATTACAATAATAAAGAAAAATTAAAACATTCTATTCATCTCGTAGTTATTTCATAACCTTCTGCATCATAGCTTCCAAGTTGTGTCGTTGGCTGGCAATATCTTTTCACATAATTTCGACCTCGGCTTTTATTCTTTTATAATTATCTTCAATCATTTTTTGTGCTTTTCCGACTAGTTTTTCTCAACTTCAACCTGTAAATTAGTTGAAATAACGCATTAATTGTCTGGCGAACACAATGCAAAATAGAGAGATACATGAATATATTTAAATCATACCAGTCCACCTCAACCTCCAAGTTCCAACAGACACGTGATAAGCTCCATCTCCATCAAACTCTATAGCAGTTACTTCCTACATAATACAAGAATTTTTGTAAACATTCTCACTTCCAACCATAACCTCTGCCAAAATAAACAAGTCTTCTACCAAAAAAAACAATGCAAAAATCGAATGCCTGAAGTTACAGTCTACACCTTTTCTGAATGTATAATGCTCGTTTTCTAAATCTAAAAGCAGACTGCTACAATAACTTTTTAGAAGAAAGTCATACAGAATAACTGGACATAGTCTCTTATTACCCCAAGCCATAAATCTTATCTAACTATTCACCAAATTATTACAAAAATCATAGAAACGTTATATATATATATATATATTGTAACTTACAAAAAGAAACAAGAAAATGACCTGATCGCCCACACTAGAAGATGTAACAGTATTGAGCCTGGCCACAGAAGATCTTATCCTCATGTCTAAATATTCAATAGCATCATCCTCGCCACCAATAGCAATTACCCCACGATAAAATTTAACAGAACAAAAGATTATCATATTAACTACAGAATGAGCAAAACGCAATTTCGTTTGAGTCAAGCTCACTTTCTTAAGACTACCTTTAATGTTGGAGATTGTTGTTAAGAGAAGATAAAAAGTGTTCCTGTGTAAAAGTTACTTTTATTAGCTCCATGTATACATTTAAATGCAAAAGAAAAAAAATACTAATATATCATATTAACATATGGGCAGTGAAGGTGTTTCATGCTTAACAGTTACCTTTTATAAGTTAATTATGTATAGATCAGGTGAAGAAGCCGCACATATCAAATCACATGACCGTAATCATATATAACTAATTAACTAGGAAGCACTATTGCCGCATTGCAGCAAGTTGAAGCCAAATATGATTGGAAACTTTAACGTACAAGTATATTATATGGTTTACATCAAATTAGTTTTTGGCATCAGTAGTAGAAAATGTGGAAACAAAGGCTACCTATGAATACTTATGGTTCTTCTGTTTTCAAAATAGAAATAGCTATGAACAACATTCAAAGAGTTTCTTCAAAATCGATGTTGAACCAGTAGCTATTATGTGATTAACGTTGTGTGTACTTTATAGGAAGCGGTTTCTTAGTCTGCATTTGTTAAGTGTTATGTGAAATATTTTAGAATGTGTAAGAAATTAAAAGAAAAGGGAAAAAACTGTTCAAATTAAAATGTTAAAGAAAATGTACACGGGTCAAATAGTTGATAAAACTTAGGATGATACTATTCAAATTATTAACATTTAGATAACCCGATATATTTGGATAAAATTATTAAACATTTAGAAATAAACTGTTCATATTAAAAATGTTAACTTAAATGTAAACGGGTCAAATAGTTGATACATAAAGCACCAATATTAACTATTAAATAAACAGTTGTAATTACTATGATTATGTAACAAATTACATTTTGTTCGGTTGACATGAAGCATAGATTCATGGAATTGTTCGCATATAGAACAAATTCAACCACTTGCTAACTCACAAGTTTGAGAAAAGAAAAAAACAATATTGTTATACATCTATGAGTAACAAAATATTTTATTGTTACCTGATCTAATGCATCGGGCAAATGATCAAAAACTATGAGTAGAACACCTGATGGACTGACTTTGTTTCTAAGACAAGCCCTTCTGCAAGCTGCACAAAAATATATATGATACTTCTTTATATAAAATGTATGAGCAACCAAGGCTAAATATAGACCAAAATATTTCACTTCTGTTCTTTCTAGATGGGTTCTTCCAAAATTCATCTAAGGCGTTCTTTTCAATTAACCGTGTGTATCCACAAATCAATCAAAACAGATCCAAAATTTGACATGTTAACACATGGCTGAGGAACACACTAATATAGTTTTTCAAAACTACAACTAACTGAAATGATGAGCGATATACCTGAGGTTGTATTACAAGCGAAACCATTTAAAAATACTCAGAACTGATGCGCCCCCTAAAACACACATATGCCCCAAAATTTACAACCAAGTTCAACAATTTAATCAAACCCTATATGTGATTGAAGCAAGGTTAATGGAAGAGCAAAACATACCTGCTACAGACTGAAGTGAGGATTGAAGCAACATGGAGTCGAGCAGTGAAGATGGGTCGTTTGGTGATGCAGCAGCGGTTCGTCGGTCACTCGGCGCACTGCATCAACGATGTAGAAGTGGGAATCGATTGTAGGAGATGGCCACCCGGAATGGGGTCATATTGGGTCCAATAGGATCGTATGCGGTTATGGTGAGTCATGGTATACCATAATGGGCGATAATAGAATATACATGTCTTGATGAATCGTATTGGGCCTCGTTACTCAAGATGGCCCTTAATGGACTAAGGTGGGGTTTATCAGGTCTTAAAAGGGTACACTGAGACCATTGGTAGTGGTTCACATAGTGAAGGGGCATTTTTCGTCATGTAACGTTTGCATCAGCATGGATGAAATTACTCCCAAAATTTTGAAATGTAAAATAAATAAAAAAATTACCTGATGGTAACCTGCAAAACAGAGATGCTACCGAAATTTGTTGATACGAACCAAGATGATGGTTGAATGAGTGCTGTTAACCCCTAGTTCAAATCGGATATGATGGTGAGTTAATTTGATATTGAAACGTGTATCACTTCACACAACCATACTGATTGATCAAATCAGTTAAAATATGTGAAAGGGATGTCAAAACTACAAAGTTGAACCAAAAAGAATGATGCATTATTAACCAAACTAATAAAGACCACCAATTTACACTTTAAACTGAGGTATGCGTCATTCAGAAACCAAAGGATATCCAGTTCCATGAATCTGAGTTCATATGCTAATCGATGTGTAATAGGGGTCGGAAACACAAGATGGGGAAACTGAGGATGCTAATCGATTAGCATTATCAATTTTGGAGGGGCTGGAATACTAATTTCTAAGGAGGCAAAACTAGGGATGGGAACGGGAATATCAATTTTAGCAGTACTAACACATGACACAAAAAAAATTTCTACGGATAAATAATGTTTGAAGAACAATTAACTAGCGATTGAACCATCATGTGTCTGTCCGCTTAATTGATTTCATAATTTAACTTTTCATAGATAATGTGTTAAAAAAATTCAGAACAAACATGTGTTTGTCTGCTTAATTGATGAGGAACAATAACAAACCTGGCAATTGAACCATAGACGATTGAACCACTCTTAGCCGGAGGTTGAACCACAGACGATCGAACCTAACTTATTCGACGATTGAACCCAGACAACTTCTGGGTGTTGAACCGCAGATTACCGGCAATCAAACCCTTATGGTAAGAACCACAAACGACCATCAGAAATTAGGTCTCATATGTGGTTTTAGGGTGAACTGGTTATGCGGTTTAAGATAGATAAGAGGGAAACTACAATTTTGAAGTTAAGAGTGCCGCTAATCTTAGGTTATATGGGTTAATGAGAGTGTAGAGAGGGAAACTAAAAATTTGAGTATGAAATTGCCGCTAATCTAGTATTTATCTATATGTGATTTAAGGGGTTTTTCTTTTTTTTTTTCCGATTTCCTAATGTCAAAACTGATAATAGGGTTTCACACGATCTTCAAGCAGAGGTGGATACTGGATAGGTTAGAGCCCAATTAAGTTTTAATTATATAATGAGAAAAATGCCCGGATAGTCCCTGTGGTTTCGTATTTTTTCACCTATAGTCCCCAACTTTCTAAAACTATCTGAATAGTCCCCAACTTTTCATTTTTTGTTACCGGATAGTCCCTGGGTCTAACTTCAGTTTGTTTTCTTTGTTAAGTGGGTGTGAAATGACAAAAATACCTTTTCCTTTAGAAGGCCAAACCACAGGGACTATCCGGGCATCTTCTACATTTGTAGAGAAAAATCCCACCACCACACTTTCCGGCGAACTTTTCCGACGAAAGTGGTTTCGGGTGGCTATGAGCGGCAGTAAGTGATTGGTGCATAAGCATGTGAAATCGGGTCAGCGATCTGTCATTACACATTTTTCATTCATACAAAACACCAAACTCCTCATCCTCTCGTCTGGATGTCGGTATCCTTCGTCAGTTAACCGTCGTCCGATTCCGATTAACCGAAGAAACCAGTCAAACCACCGTCATCCACACTTTAAATCCACAATGTCAACCAAACTTGCAAACGCCGCCGTACCCGCTCCGTTACCTTAACTCCGACCGCCATACACCGTCGGAGATCGTTACATCACCATCTCCGATTACCACCACCACCACGATTTCGAGTTCGCCGTTCCGGTCACCGAACACCACCCCCTTTCCACCACGAACCACCAAACATCATCATACAGCCACCGAACACCACCCGCTTCTACACCACCCCATTTCCTCTTAGAATCGACTTCTGGTCCAGCATATTTCGTTTTCTGTTCCTAATTTTAAAAGTGGTGGAGCAATTTGTTGAGAGTTATTTGCAGAGTATTCGAATAGAGAGAGAAGAAGAAGGTGTAGGCGGCTGAATTCTCTTCAAAATTTTTAGGTTTGAGTTGTTGTTGTGTAGAAGATAGAGAGAGAAGGGGCATAGCGGCCGAAGTTTCAATATTAGGGTTATGAAGGTGATTTCAAAATTTTGAGTTTTTGTCTTCAAGCAATTCAAAACTGCATTTAATAAACCTCTGACGTCCGTTTTTGTCTCAATATTTTGATTCCAATCATCTGAACGTGAGATTTCTGTGGTGGTGTACGGTTGGAGTTCGTGAACAGTGATGGGTGGTGGTTTTAGTCGAAGTCAGTTCACCGGAAAGGCGGCGGTTGTAACACCCCGTGTTTTCGAATGTCAAAGTCAAAGTTTGACTTTTGTCTGTAATTAGTCTATTTTTAATTTTTGTATTATGTGGAGTAAGTGTTGTCTAATCAAAATGAATCGAATGTTTAATCAATGTGAATTGTTAATCGACTTTGAATAGCAGGAAGTAACCATGCGATAAAGCTAATTAATCGATAATCAAGCTAATCAAATCGTCATTGAACTCGAAACTCGAATTATGCGAACTTTGGTATTGTTATACGTGTGTGTGTGCCTTATGTGTTACTTGTGCGTGTTTATTTTATGATGTTATGTGTGGAGATCAATCGAATCGAATCGAATCGAAACTCGAAAAGCAATCGAACTCAATCGAAATCGAAATATCAAAAAATCATCGCAAAACACTCGAAAAGGGCCGCTGATCGAACAGGAAGCCACTGATCGAACAGGCCAGCCGATCGAACCAACTATTCGATCGAGCAGGCCAGCCGATCAGGGATCCTGGCCGATCGGTCAGCACTTTCCCCTTTGGGAAGCCTATAAATAGCCCTGTCATTGTCATCTTTACCACTTTTGGAAAGCTCTGACCGACCAGCTCTTGTTCTTCACCTTTTCAGATTTCTCTCAACTCCGGTAAGTTTTCACTCTAAATCTTGTACGTTTTTTATCAATACATGATTCTACACCTTTCTATCTTTCAAATCTTGATTTCTAACCGTGAAGTCACCAAGATCTAAGTGTTCTTGGATGATGTCATCATGGTGTTCTTGAAGAACATCATGTTTTGGCCTCATTCAACCATGAATAGCTTAGATCTAACCGATTTCCACATAAACAAACTGAATTCTATCAAAGATTTAAACATTACACAGTGGGGAAGATTGAAAGATGGATTTTCTGACTTTCTTTCAACTCTTTTACACTCAAAACCTTCAAACCGGTAGAAACGGAGCTTGAACCAGCTCACTAATCATCCTAACAATCACGTGGTTCAAGGTTCGGATTCTAACTACGAGGTTCACCGATTTCGGGTTAAACGCCAAACTACCGTTCCGAACAGTTCACCTACCGGACTTGGGTGATTCCTGTACGAACAAGGGAAACCAGTAAGAATGAAGGTTCCATGGTTCAACTCGTTGCCAAACTACCTCGATATAACGTTAATTAATCAAAACAGCCAAGTGTTAGACGACAGGCCAACCAGGTCAGAATGCTGGCCGAACAGCTAGGCTGTCCGAACGAACAACCTAACCGATCGGACCTACCAGCCGATCGACCGGGCCAGCCGATCGGCTAGCACGTGGTCCCACACTTTGCAAATTCATGAAGTCTGGTATTGACGAAGTGATGTTCGATCGAACTTTTATTTGGTAAACATTACTCTTCGGACCATGAGATACTATGCTTCAATACTTAATCGTTTTCAAACTTGCCAAGCCTTAGAATACTGTTCGATCGGACATGATGTCCGATTGAGTGACTATCTACTGAGGCCTTACAACTGAAGTGACTAACCGATCGGGTAAGCCAACCGATCGAATGACCCGTTTGATCGATCGACCGACCTGAATGGTAAGAAACCTTCAATGATTTTAAATAATGCTGCAAAAACTTCAAAAGTTCAAACCATCATACACAAACACATCCTTCTCAAAGGAAGAAACAATCCACTTGAACTGTCCAACCGATCGAGCCTTCCGGCCGATCGAGCAGGCTACCCGAACGGTTAGGCTGTTCGATCGAACCTGCTGTTCGATCGACCAGACTGTTCGACCCATTTACTCTTGTTTACATTTCCACGTCACTCATCGTTATACTATCGAACTATTCAGGCTAACCCTACTTTCAAGCGCTCCCTTCAATCCATAATCAATCGCTGTGAGTATACTCGAACCCTTTTTACTTTAGCACTTTTGGGTATTACATACGTTACTTATCAAATCACAATCGAACACACTACTCAACTATTTGAACGCTAACCGATCCCATGTATTACGTGACTAAATTAATGCTTGTTGTTATGTTTACACGTGGAATGTTGTCTACCTGCCTTAGCAACATAGTACTATAGTTTGGACTCAGCACCCGTTCACACGGGGGTTGTTAAGGACAATTACTTGCATGGATTACGGTGGTAATCGTGTATTGCGAACTGTCTCGGACAGTCAACCCGCAGTCCTTGGTATCGATAGATCCATGTCGATAATTAACATGCTTCGTTTTCCTCTGTGTACGTGCTGGTTAGGCGTAAACTATTCGAACACTATATGCTATTATCAAACTTGTATGCTCACCTTTACATTTTATGTATTGACTTTATTTTAACGTATGTGACAGGTTTTTAAGATGTTTGCTTGCTAGGAAAGCGAGGCTAGGAATAAGCTCTAGAGGCCCCCAACAAATAGTTGTCTGTCAAGATCAAGTGTTTAATGTTTAGTTGTATGTAGATCTTGTCAGGCCGGGTCTTTAGGAGCATTCGAACAATATTTAATTATGTTATGTTAAATCTGAGTTGTCGGAACAGGATTACTTGTTTGGATGTTATCTGTAATAATGTATTTGTTTATTCGGGATACGGTATGGGACGTATCTTTAACTGGATTATATGAATAGTTGTTATGGAAACTTCTGGACAATCTATTTCGCTCAGTGCCATGCCCCGATGATTCCGTCATCGGTTGGGGTGTGACAGATTGGTATCAGAGCCATAACTATAAGGAATTAGGCTAGACACGACCTAGTCCGGGTCGCTGTCTTAGAGACCTAGACTATAGTTAGGAACCAACAGACCAAGTTTATGTGCTCTATTCTGCAATTCTTCGATATCACTACACTGGAACTCTCAATTAAAGTCAATCGATTTACTCAGGATTAGGTGTGAAAACCGCAAACTCCCGACTAGATTGCTTGGTTAAATGCAGATTTTATCCATTTGTTCATGCTTATCTTATTATTTTCAATCACAAACAAGGAGAATTAGACTAAATCAGGAGTGAAATCCACATTTTGACGAATAATCTCCCCAATTTTACTAAAACAAGGAAGAAGTTGCTAAGCTAGGGGTGAAACCCTAACCTTGACAATTTGTTCCGAGCTTCATTTCATCTCACCAAAGCTTCGACGGACTCCAACAACCTGAACTCACAAGTATGACCTAGGGAATACGTGTGGAATGTCCAAGAATCGAGACAGAAGCACGACCCCTAGAGTCGAAAGTGACGACATGTAACGCCCCAAAACTCGAAATTATAATTTGATAGAATGCTTTCTTATTTGAGATTTCAAATATACTAACTAAGTTATTTAACTTAGTTGAATAAGTAACTATTAAGCCTAAATGAAATTGTGGTATTAGTTGTAAATAAACAAGGACTCAAAATAGAAGGACCAAAAGTGGAATGTGGGGAAACTTAATTAAAATTCTGCATTTTATATGTGGGTGGGTGTATATGTGTCGACATATACACATACATATGTAGAAGAAAGGGGTTTCTTCCCCAAAACCCCATAAATTGAAGAAAGAAATGGTGAAATTGAAGCTAATCTCTTGCATGACTGGGGATTCTTCATCATCTAGCCTTAATACACTTGTGGTAAGTTGCAATTTATGATTTGATGATCTTATATGAAGTGGGTTTATGTTTAATCCAAGTGGGTTTATGTTTAATCCGTGAAATTTTATGAAAATTAAACATGTATAGATGTTAGAATCACCATGTAGAACATGAACTAAGTAAGATTCTAGGTAATTTGATGTTTAGGGATAAAACCCACTTGTGCTAGAAAGAATGACGAGATGAATGAATTTCCATGTTCACTTCTTGTGTAATTTTGATGTATGATGTGTTATATGATCGATTCCTATTAGTTAGATTGAGTAGGAATTGGAATAAATGTGATGTTGTGTTATTGTTGATGATTGAAAACATGTGGTAGAAGATGGGCATGAAATACTTGTGCATTGTGCCTTACTTGTTGTACACCCACCAAGTGTTTGATGAAATGCCTATGTGATGATTTTAGATGAAATTGTGCACAATGATGGATGGAAATGTTTAAGAATGCACTAATGAAGTGATCAACGAGAGGTTAACATGAGATATGCGTTTTGGTTGAAATACATATGGGTATTTAGTTGATAAAACAACTTTGGTAAAAGTATGCTTAGGAGTCGTATTCCGTACTTAAATGATGTGGTAAACATCATGTGTTGGACTAGAGGCTTAATGGTAAATTGTATATGGAAGTGCACTAAAGGTATAAATTGAGGACTTATTAGCAAAGAAGGATGTTAAGATTACGTTAAATTACTAGCTTGGATGCGGTTGACAATTGTAAGATATAAAAAGTCATATGGTACGTAGTTAGATCAATGTATGAATGTGTGATGACATGATGAATTATATGAATTTGAAAAGATATGATTTTGAGTACATGCCTTATGTTTGTTAGAAATTGACAAATGAAAGTCAAGTGTTGAGCATAGATTTAAGGTGATTGATGTTATGTGTGGTATTGTATGCTAACAAGGATATCAATATATTGACATGTAAGGATAAATGACATGTCTACGGACTCAAGCACGGAAGCTAACGGGTCAAAAGTAAGCATGGAACCTATGCTTGAACTTGGACGCTCAAGGTAAGTGAATTTCGATTCACTTCTTAGTACGTATAATAAATGTTGATATTTATGAATATGGCTTATCGCGTAAGATTATGTAATAATCAGAAATACTAGCTTAAGTAACATTTTAGTAAGACAAAGGTTGTTAATTAAAGTAGAAAACAAATGGGTGAATCTAAACGGGTCGAATAATGTGCATAGGTAATGTAATGATATGTAATTCGTAATGATTAAGGAACCGGGGTAAGGATATTTAGTCAATTATGTAGGGAAATGTTTTTCGGACAATTAGAAACAAGTTTCAAGTTAAACGGATGCAAAACAAGCAAGTTATGCGAGTTTTGGTATCAAAAATGGAAGCTGTCTGGGCACTACCGTAGCTTACGGTAGCCATCGTAAGCTACGGTAGGCACTGAAGGTTTTCTTTCCACCGTAAGGCAGTAGCAAGCCACCGTAAGGATTTTGTGGCCACCGTAAGCTAAGGTAGCCACCGTAGCTTACGGTGGAGGTCAGATTCAAAATTAAAAGTTTATGCAATTCCTTGTCTTTCTTCGAATTCGGACCCCGTGAACCCATTCCAAGCCTCGTTAAGTTTTTATAATGTTCTTCAACCCCACCAAATGGCTTGGTAAGTTACGGGTGAGTATGGAACTCATTTTTAAGATCCAAAACATACCCGAAAGATATTTAAAAAGCGTTTATGACGTGTGAGTAAGAACGGGATGTGTGAGCAAGTATGCGGGGTAATGAGTTAAGTATATGGGTATTATGAACATATTTAACCTCATTCCAATGGCTTAAACTTATAGGTAATCATGAATAGTAGTGAGTATGTATATGAGTTTGTTCGTACATGTCTTATTACATGGAGGTTTGTAGTTAGGATACGTCAGCAATTCTTAGGGAATTATGTACGTGGTACGTAAGAGTTAGTATGTATGAATGTATGAATATAAGTATGTATTTATGTAAGTATGTGTGTACGTAAGTGTGTTTGCATGTATGTATGTGGGTATGAAATGTGTATAAGCATACGTGTGTGGGTACTTATACATGAGGTAGGATTTATTGTGCATAAAAGAAAGGAGCTTGTACATATGCTTCTATATATATGACTCAAATATATTTGAATAATCATGTTATTAATGGTGTGCCTTGAGAATGGAACAGGAATGCATGTATGTAAGTATTGGACTTTCAAAGATTGGATGCTCGGTAGAAGGAATGAACTCGAAGGAATAACATGCTGCAGTTGTATAAAACGATGGATTACTAAGCTTTTATATATTGATATATCTTCATACTAAAGTATATGATGTCATCAATTATTAACGTGTTGGTTATATATGGTGACTGCAGGTTAGTCGGATATTCATGACGGAATAGAAAGCGAGGGTAGAGTTGAAGATCATGGATTGTACGGGAAGGCGGTCACGCAGTTTGTAGTTACTTGTTAACATAGTCTCATTTCATAAATGTCGAATGATGTATTTATGTTAAAAAGGGTCGACTTAGTTATTATTCAAGTATGTTAGAATAGTTGAAAAAAAAGGAAAAATTTTACGGTACGTATTTCCGCTGCGTATTTATGATCATAACGTGGTAGGGTGTTACAAGTTGGTATCAGAGCCCTGGTTTGAGGGAAATCAAGTATGAGGAGGCAATCTACTTGAACTCAAACCTGTGTGCTCTAGTGACAAGGAACCCGTACATTCCAAGACTCGATCAATATCTAAAGGTAAAAGTGAATGTAAGTATGTATATGAAGAAACTAATGTTATGTCATGTTTAAGGTAAGCATAGTTGTTTGGACAGGATGATCCGCGAGAGCGGTCAAGGACCGACACCAAGACACATAGTAAGATAAATTGATTCCAGGTACGTAGATTCAATATATGTAAGTACATGTAATGGTAAAACCTAAAACAGAAGAAGAATTTTAGATGAAAGATAGTAATGGAAAATTAATGAAGTTTTGAAAATGTTACACGTACTGAAAAACTGATCCTTCGAACATATGGTGGCAATTACATGAAGACACGAAACTAGTATGTGGATTGTGTACCTGGCCAGTACACAAGAAACATACGACGTTCGTGAGACCGTGATAATTGTTACAGGTATGTCCGTTAGAATTAGGGAGTAGGTGGACGTGAGGGTGAAAGAAAGATGTAAGGCTCTCAAGAAATTGAAAGTATGAACGATATGATAGAATCCGCGAAACGGATTGGAAATATAGAATGATATGTTAGAATCCGCGAGACGGATTCGAAACATAGAAAGAATGAGAAAGTGTGAATGATATGTTAGAATCCGCGAGACGGATTCGAAACATAGAAAGAATGAGAAAGTGTGAATGATATGTTAGAATCCGCGAGACAGATTCAAAACATAGAAAGAATGAGAAAGTATGAATGATATGCTAGAATCCGCGAGACAGATTCGAAACATACAAAGAAATGGAAAGTGGAATGAAAGGTCCGAAATCGTAAGTAAATACGGACCAAACAAGAAATATTCTTTAAGAGACATGATCCAAGTTACTTCTTAAACTTATATATATATACATATATTAATATATTTATGTAAATGCGTCGTATGCATGAATGATCAAAAGGATAAATGGGTTATACGGGTCAGATGGTGATCGCCATTTGAACTAGGTAGTTAATGTTTTGATTTGTTAAGTTTTATACTCATAGGTGAGCTTGATGAATGGGCACATAATGTCACTAATCGGAAAGGAATGACCATCATAAGGAGCTTATGATTCGACTGGAGATGGACGTGTCAGAATAGAATGTATATATACAAAACCGTAATGCAAAAGCGGTGTGAAATTTCAAGAATGTTCACAAGGATCTTCGGGTGATATTATACCTAAATGCTCGTAACTGTGGAAATTCTGATAGAATGTACGAGAAGGCAAGTATCGTTAAGAAATGCTAACTTTGATGCTGGGCTTGTTGGCCATGTTCATTTGAACAAGACATTATTGAAAAGAGGCGCATAGGCGGGGATTCAACAAGTGAATGGATGCGGCTAATCCGGATATTGTATAAACTAATGAGGAATCAGACTGATTCGGGTCACAAACCCTCGGTTATGCAATGAAATCAAGGTTAGCAAAATGTTTAACTCACATTTATGAGTAAGAATTGGTATATTGAATGGTTAGCTTTGATGGCTTCATAAGAAGGGAATTATGTTATTAGAAAGAGAGTTGCAAAACCTTTGAGTAAAAGTTTAGGGTTTTAGTTACGCACCCACACATCATGCTTGCTTAGTAAGGAAAAGTAGCGCGTGAAGAGAGCCAGTAGTAAAGTGATATGAGTGAGATGATTTGAGGCCAACTTAAAGATACGCATGGTATAAATAACAATGGTCACCGTGGAATGATGCTTAATTTTCGTGTCAAGTATAGATAAGTAAGTTTAAGAAGGGTGGGTTTGGTTGTAATAATAAGTCTTTGAATGTTTATAGCATGCGTATGATAATATATCGACCCCTCGTGTGAGCATAAAGGTAATCAAAAGTAATGTTAGTAATGGGATGTTTAGGATGGCTCATAGTAACAAAATGAAAAGATCGTGTATGACGTATGAGTAGAATGGAATAAATCGATTTATTTCGATTAGTAAATGTATGAATGTAATATGCTTAAATAGGAAGTTAGAAACAAGCCGTAGACTTAGGTCTGTACGAGTAATAATTGCATACATTTGGAATAAATTCAATGAATGAAACGCTAGGGAAGATATGTGCTAAGAGTTAGCATTATGAAGTAAAAGACACTAATAAGAGCTCTGGATCAGACCCTGACCCTTGTGTGATTAAGAAAGTAAATTACTAATTTATGAAGGTGGGGATAATGTGTACGATTATATTAATTCAAGAGTAAGAATATTATTGGTCTAATAGGAATGAGAAAGGTTTCGGGGACAAAACCTTCATTAAGGAGGGTAGACTTGTAACGCCCTAAAACTCGAAATTATAAGTTGATAGAATGCTTTCTTATTTGAGATTTCAAATATACTAACTAAGTTATTTAACTTAGTTGAATAAGTAACTATTAAGCCTAAATGAAATTGTGGTATTAGTTGTAAATAAACAAGGACTCAAAATAGAAGGACCAAAAGTGGAATGTGGGGAAACTTAATTAAAATTCTGCATTTTATATGTGGGTGGGTGTATATGTGTCGACATATACACATACATATGTAGAAGAAAGGGGTTTCTTCCCCAAAACCCCATAAATTGAAGAAAGAAATGGTGAAATTGAAGCTAATCTCTTGCATGAATGGGGATTCTTCATCATCTAGCCTTAATACACTTGTGGTAAGTTGCAATTTATGATTTGATGATCTTATATGAAGTGGGTTTATGTTTAATCCAAGTGGGTTTATGTTTAATCCGTGAAATTTTATGAAATTAAACATGTATAGGTGTTAGAATCACCATGTAGAACATGAACTAAGTAAGATTCTAGGTAATTTGATGTTTTGGGATAAAACCCACTTGTGCTAGAAAGAATGGTGAGATGAATGAATTTCCATGTTCACTTCTTGTGTAATTTTGATGGATGATGTGTTATATGATCGATTCCTATTAGTTAGATTGAGTAGGAATTGGAATAAATGTGATGTTGTGTTATTGTTGATGATTGAAAACATGTGGTAGAAGATGGGCATGAAATACTTGTGCATTGTGCCTTACTTGTTGTACACCCACCAAGTGTTTAATGAAATGCCTATGTGATGATTTTAGATGAAATTGTGCACAATGATGGATGGAAATGTTTAAGAATGCACTAATGAAGTGATCAAACAACTTTGGTAAAGGTATGCTTAGGAGTTGTATTCCGTACTTAAATGATGTGGTAAACATCATGTGTTGGACTAGAGGCTTAATGGTAAATTGTATATGGAAGTGCTCTAAAGGTATAAATTGAGGACTTATTAGCAAAGAAGGATGTTAAGATTACGTTAAATTACTAGCATGGATGCGGTTGACAATTGTAAGATATAAAAAGTCATATGGTACGTAGTTAGATCAATGTATGAATGTGTGATGACATGATGAATTATATGAGCTTGAAAAGATATGATTTTGAGTACATGCCTTATGTTTGTTAGAAATTGACAAATGAAAGTCAAGTGTTGAGCATAGATTTAAGGTGATTGATGTTATGTGTGGTATTGTATGCTAACAAGGATATCAATATATTGACATGTAAGGATAAATGACATGTCTACGGACTCAAGCACGGAAGCTAATGGGTCAAAAGTAAGCATGGAACCTATGCTTGAACTTGGACGCTCAAGGTAAGTGAATTTCGATTCACTTCTTAGTACGTATAATAAATGTTGATATTTATGAATATGGCTTATCTCGTAAGATTATGTAATAATCAGAAATACTAGCTTAAGTAACATTTTAGTAAGACAAAGGTTGTTAATTAAAGTAGAAAGCAAATGGGTGAATCTAAACGAGTCGAATAATGTGCATAGGTAATGTAATGATATGTAATTCGTAATGATTAAGGAACCGGGGTAAGGATTTTTAGTCAATTATGTAGGGAAATGTTTTTCGGACAATTAGAAACAAGTTTCAAGTGAAATGGATGCAAAACAAGCAAGTTATGCGAGTTTTGGTATCAAAAATGGAAGCTGTGCTGGGCACTACCGTAGCTTACCGTAGCCACCGTAAGCTACGGTTGGCACTGAAGGTTTTCTTTCCACCGTAAGGCAGTAGCAAGCCACCGCCGTAGCTTACGGTGGTGGTCAGATTCAAAATTAAAAGTTTATGCAATTCCTTGTCTTTCTTCGAATTCGGACCCCGTGAACCCATTCCAAGCCTCGTTAAGTTTTTATAATGTTCTTCAACCCCACCAAATGGCTTGGTAAGTTACGGGTGAGTATGGAACTCATTTTTAAGATCCAAAACATACCCGAAAGATATTTAAAAAGCGTTTATGACATGTGAGTAAGAATGGGATGTGTGAGCAAGTATGCGGGGTAATGAGTTAAGTATATGGGTATGTATGAACAGATTTAACCTCATTCCAATGGCTTAAACTTATAGGTAATCATGAATAGTAGTGAGTATGTATATGAGTTTGTTCGTACATGTCTTATTACATGGAGGTTTGTAGTTAGGATACATCAGCAATTCTTAGGGAATTATGTACGTGGTACGTAAGAGTTAGTATGTATGAATGTATGAATATAAGTATGTATTTATGTAAGTATGTGTGTACATAAGTGTGTTTGCATGTATGTATGTGGGTATGAAATGTGTATAAGCATACGTGTGTAGGTACTTATATGTGAGGTAGGATTTATTGTGCATAAAAGAAAGGAGCTTGTACATATGCTTCTATATATATTGTAGGATCGTATTCTGACCTAAATGAGTCGTTCAGAGGCTTTCTCCTTGGTTTCAGGTGCGGAATAACAAGAAACTAAGGTAGAAATAGCACGCAGATCACTTTAACTACTTGTTTTATTGATTTAACACTAATTACACTTCAAATCTCGCACCGGCAGCACTTCGGCACGATTTCTCCAACGTTACAACTGAAACCGCTCATAGGCTATTTATAGGCCTTTGGGATCGCTTGTTGGACAGGCCCAATAAGCGGTATGTGACACATGAGCGGTTCTGACATGTTCGCTTGAGCGGTCCAGCTAACATGTCACATGAGCGATCCAATTAACCTGTCGCTCGAGCGGACCACACATATGTCCGTTCGAGCGATCCATCATAGTTCAAATAAACGGACCTAACCTAATTGGACCTAACTATTACATGTTTTCTCGTTTTCCGAACATTATACAATCAGTCCTATTCTAAGACTCAAACGAAGATGTAGTTGACAGACAACTGCACCAACAGACTCCCCCTTGAATGTTGACGGAATCTTCAGTGAGAGTCTTCAACATGACATTCTCGAATATTGTTCAGTCTTCTTCAGGATTCTGCCTGGATCTTTCTTTCTTTGGCTATAACTTTCGTCAGACTCCCCCTATCATCCTGCTAGGATAGTTGTCTGGGATTTATTACCACCATAGAAATCATCTCCTAGCTTTTCTCTGTTCAGCTCATCATCTGCATACATCTCAAACACTTCATAAGAAATCATTTCAGATTTAATCATTTTAAAGACTATGAAGATCAATATGTAGGTTTACATTCAACTTAGAATACAAGTTTAATAAACCATTTTGACGTTTTAATCTTCACATTTAAAACTGATACGATTTGAAACATTCCAATTTCTAATTCAGATTAATGAATTATCTTAAACATTTCAAACCATTAACCAACCTGTCTGTTCATTATGTTTAACCTTTGAGATTTTGAATATCAGCTCTCCAACATCAGTTGTCGAAAATCTTTTTGGATTTTTCAAAATAAGAAACATGAATGCAAAAATTATATGCAGAAATGAAATATATACAAACATATTTTTGTGAGTTTGTGTAAGAGGATCATATCAGTTTTTGAGACACATCACACGCACCGTTAAGCTTTTAGACATTTTAAGTTCTAAACAATTCACGTTGATTGACGATATAGTTGTCCTCTTAAATTTTCATACAATTTTCAATCTATTCAGGATACTATTTAAGTGTTTTATGAACTTAGTTCGATTCATGTGTCCCACCTCTTGAATATACTCCCGTATCCAGAATCCCAATATTCAGTCTTACAGGCAAGAATACTACAATGATATCTGTACATAAATTAGGGGTTAAATGCAAGAACTGAGGGATCTCAGGTCAGAACTTCCGTTCAGCAGAGAGATATCAGCTTCGACTTAGCAGTGTGTCCCCTTTAGAGGATCTTTTCAGCTACAACAGACGATTATCAATTTTATTGTCTAATCAGCTGAGGGCTTTATGCTATGTTTCAAGCATTTTGGATAAAGTATTAGCCAAGGACTAGGTCAGAACTACCGTTCAGCAGAAGTCCCGGAATAATACCCCAGACATCATAGAGTATAAACACCTAGTATATCAGAATACGAGACCTTTCAAACGAGATTTCAGGGGTTACCTATATATCCAAGTAGTGTTCCCCACGAATTTCACAAGTTTGAAATTTTAGGTTTATATCCCGAATAAATCTACTAAATGTACAAAAACCTATCGTCACATCATCAGTGAGACCGTTTATTACATTTGACATTACATTTCTTTAGCGTGCTGGGATAGTCCACTGATTTACAATCATTTCCTCTTTTTCACAACAAAACTCATTTTTAAATTTTGAATGTTTTTTGACATTTTCAAATTTTCTAATTTTTTTAAAATTTTGTCTCCCCCTAAAATCAAAATATGTTTCAATTTTGATTTTCTGGGAAAATTTGAAACAAACTGTACAAACTTGACAACATGATGAGAATCACTTCAATTCTCCATCCACTTGGCGTAAACAATCAGAACTCCCCCTCACAACAAACTATTTTCCCATTATGATTTCAAAACACTTAAGTTTGTTTTAATCAAAATGGTTTTTCCAGAAAATATAAATTTGTTTACCAAACATTTTAGGTACGGGGTTACTTCTTCATCTTGTTTTCTACACAAAAGTAGGAAAAACCAAGTACAAGTTAATGTCCTTGATTTACCATTTGAAGTCCAGAATCCTCGGTACCACTTGCAAAAATATAAATTCGTCTAATACCACTTGAAAGAAAAACACAAACAAACCTTTTTACCGTTTGTTTGATTGACGTTACCAATTAGAATTTTAGAAAGATGCCGATTCATGCTCCACGCTTACCAACCTGGGAACTCCGGCAAGTCAGGATTTTTCATTTAAACAGATTTACCCAAGCCTGACCAGCCTTGGGTGATTTTGAATTCTTGTTCAACAATGGTGGAAAATTTTTCTCATCCATTGTTAAATTAGAATTCTCAACTTTTACCTCAACACATGGCTCTTCTGGTTTTACCATACCAGAATCATTGCCTGACTGTGGCTTGTCTGACTTTGATGAGCCAGATTCGTCGCCTGAAGGTGGCTTGTCTGACTTTGGCACGTCAGATTCATCGCCTGAAGGTGGCTTGTCTGACTTCGGCACGTCAGATTCATCGCCGACCTTTTCCTTCTTCTTCTCCTCTTTTGTCCTCAGATTTGCATCTGACGAATTCGGTTTACTTGTCTTTACAGCTGAGGGAGTAGATTCATCAGAACTTTTATTCGATCTGTCGGGCGAACCCGAGGACAAAATCTTTTCGAGATATTCTCTCGCTTTCTTTCTCTTTTTCCTCAGTCGATCTTTCTGCCCCTGAGAAAGCTTCACTTTTGTTTCTTGAACTTTAGGTTCTTTGACCTTCTGTTCTCTGACGTTTTGGCCCGAAGCTTTCAATTCTATGGGCTTGACAACGACTGGTATCTTCTTTGCCATTTTCTGAGAATTGGCCCTCAATCTTTCATGCGATCTCCTTGGGCAATCTCGGGCAATGTGACCTTTGATGTTGCAGTTAAAGCACCTCCTGGTCTCATAACTCCAGTATTGGCAGTTAACAGCAATGTGTCCGTGATATCCGCAGCTGTAACACACTCTGTTATCGTACCGTATACCACCTTCACACCAAACGCTCAGATCATAGCATTGTCTGGCTTGGTGATATTCCTTCCTCAAGTTTGTTGGATTTGGCTTTTGAGCACTGTGGTTCGACCTGCACCACTTATTACCAACATTTTTTGAATTTTCATTTTTTACTTTTTGTAATTTTTCATTTTGATTGGATGATTGATCTGATGAGCTTTTATTATCTTTTTGAACAATTTTCTCATTTTTAATTTTTTGTTTCTGTTCCGCTTTCTTTTTCAAAGGTTTTTGCTTCGAGCATTCACCCTTTTCAGTTGATTGCAGAATAGTTTTCTGAAACTTTTCCTTTTTATCATCAGATTTTTCACCACAATCTTTAACTTTGACATTGTCAAAGTTTGTGACATTGTCACTTATTGGAACTGAATTGATTGGTTTTGGACAGGGAAAATTTAAACTGTCTGATTTAGTCACAAAACCTATCAGTTTCTTCTCAAGTTCATCAATTTTGTTCCTCGAATTCTCAGCTTCACTTTCAAGCTGAGATATTCTCCCAAAATGAGACTTGATTGTTTTCTCATTATCAATCTTCAAATTTTCAAGAACAGATTTTTCATTCATCAAAACTTTTATCTGTTCCTGAAATTTTGATTCATTCGCTTTCAGATTCTTGTTTTCAAACTTAATCCAGAAATCTAAATCTTCTGAAGATTTCTGTTTACTTTCAAGCTCTTTTTTCAACTCTTTGATTTTCTTTTGAGCCCATTCATCTTCTTTTTCAAGTTCGATAATTTTCTGAAGATGGGAATTTATCATTTTCTGTTTTTCAATGTTGTTTTTACTAAACACATTTCTCCCATCTTCAAGAATTTTCATTTGCTCTTCAAATTCTTGATTTTTCAATGTCAAACTATTAAAATCATTTAACAGTTTGCCATTATCAGCTTTTAGTTTCTCACAATTTTCATGTAACCAAAGAATCTGGTTTTCAGCAGCATGCTTCTCGTCTTTCAACTTTTTGACTTCAGATGCCAAACTTGCCATGTCTTTCACAAGTTTGTCACTATCCGTCTTGACGTTATCGCATCTTGAGCACATTGTTTCATTCTTTACCGATTCTTCAGCTTTTGGAGCTTCTTCTTCCTTTGATATGAATGTACCTGCACAAAAGATTTTAACGAAATCAAGAGGATTTCCATTATTATCAATATAACAACCTCTCTTAAAATCGTATTTCATCACATGTTTTGCCCTGATACATTTAGTAACCCTTTTGTGCATCTCTTCAATCACATCTGAACTCAGATCTAGTACATTATTTTCCAAAACCTTGATCATTTCTTTCTTTTTCTTTCTGGTTTCAAGTTCATGAGCTTTAAGTTTGCTGATGAATTGATTTAGAGGTAGTTTTGAAAAATTTGAGCCCTCTCTTAAATTTTTCAAACATTCACCCCATTCAATCGGTAATGCATCTGCAAATTTCTCCAATTTCTCAACATTTGACGGATATATCTCATGATCTTTCAAATAATTCAGTAAAACACTATATCGGTCTTTAAGATCATCCAACATTTCGTCTTTCAGACACACAAAATATTTAAACCTTTTTGCCCATCTATCTTTGCTCACTTTTCTATAACTCTCATCTAGAAATCCGTGATGCCAATCATTAAATCTTTCGAAATAATAGTTCTTCTGTTCATCACACACCATTTCCATGTTTCGCAAAAACCCGACACGTGTTTGTTGACAAATAAGCGAACTAAGTGTGACGAAAAAGCGGACCAATCAGCAATTGGACACAAAAGCAAACTAATTGGGCCAAATAAGCAAACTAGGATGAACCAAATAAGCGGTCCAGATTAAGTGTTCGTTCGAGCGGTTCAAGTAATGTTCGTTCGAGCGGTTCAAGTAATGTCCGTTTGAGCGGTTCCGGATGGTCCAAATAAGCGATCCACAACTGTTCGAATAAGCGGTCCACAACCGTCCGAATAAGCTGTCCACCAATCGGACCTGTTTTTCCTTCGAATTTTGGATCCAAACTTTCAAGGGTTTGTCTCTATACTATCGTGCACAATTCCTGAGATTTTGAGACGATTCCGACCGTTAAATCTTTCCGAATGAAGAAAAAAAGGTGTAGAAGTAAGAAAAAGTGATGAAATCCGGCTAATTTCTGCAGAGAACCAACTCCTGAGCTCTGATACCAATTGTAGGATCGTATTCTGACCTAAATGAGTCGTTCAGAGGCTTTCTCCTTGGTTTCAGGTGCGGAATAACAAGAAACTAAGGTAGAAATAGCACGCAGATCACTTTAACTACTTGTTTTATTGATTTAACACTAATTACACTTCAAATCTCGCACCGGCAGCACTTCGGCACGATTTCTCCAACGTTACAACTGAAACCGCTCATAGGCTATTTATAGGCCTTTGGGATCGCTTATTGGACAGGCCCAATAAGCGGTATGTGACACATGAGCGGTTCTGACATGTTCGCTTGAGCGGTCCAGCTAACATGTCACATGAGCGATCCAATTAACCTGTCGCTCGAGCGGACCACACATATGTCCGTTCGAGCGATCCATCATAGTTCAAATAAATGGACCTAACCTAATTGGACCTAACTATTACATGTTTTCTCGTTTTCCGAACATTATACAATCAGTCCTATTCTAAGACTCGAACGAAGATGTAGTCGACAGACAACTGCACCAACATATATGACTCAAATATATTTGAATAATCATGTTATTAATGGTGTGCCTTGAGAATGGAACAGGAATGCAGGTATGTAAGTATTGGACTTTCAAAGATTGGATGCTCGGTATAAGGAATGAACTCGAAGGAATAACATGTTGCAGTTGTATAAAACGATGGATTACTAAGCTTTTATATATTGATATATCTTCATACTAAAGTATATGATGTCATCAATTATTAACGTGTTGGTTGTATATGGTGATTGCAGGTTAGTCGGATATTCATGACGGACTAGAAAGCGAGGGTAGAGTTGAAGATCATGGATTGTACGGGAAGGCGGTCACGCAGTTTGTAGTTACTTGTTAACATAGTCTCATTTCATAAATGTAGAATGATGTATTTATGTTAAAAAGGGTCGACTTAGTTATTATTCAAGTATGTTAGAATAGTTTAAAAAAAAAGGAAAAATTTTACGGTACGTATTTCCGCTGCGTATTTATGAGCATAACGTGGTAGGGTGTTACACGACAAGTCTATTGTGAATAGTGAATTGCTTTGGATAGTCGATGTCTAGTAGCCGCAGACAATCTACCTCTCGAATTTATGTGTTTCGATTCTGAGAACCGCAACCGTGTACTCTGATGACTCGTTGATTTTATGTGTTTATGTGTGCTTTATCTGTTTACGTGTATATATTTTTGGAAAATTATCGGATTTTTGCTATCATTTCGATCAACACACACGACTCGCATTGCGATTCTATCTCAATTCGATATCCAGTTGTTGCAATCTAGACAATATTATGCTATGTTACGCTATACGACTAAGTTAGGCCATACTATACTGTGCTATTTGATATATTATACGTGATCGATATACAAACGACACGCAAGCTTGGAAGGATAGGTTTCTGTATTCTGACTGTATCTGTGCTTAATGTGTATGTGTTTATGTGTTTATGTGCCCTACTTGCTTATGTGCTTCTGTGGTTATGTGGATTTTGTACTTTTGTGCCTATGTGGTTATGTGATTCGTGCCTTATTCGTGTTCCTGAGCTTTAGTAGTCTAGGCGTGTGAGGTGAGATTCGATTACGTTGTGTTGAGTCCTGTGACGATGTTTGTTGCAGACCATGTCGTCGTCTGGATCCCGACACCATCTGACTCGCCAAGAAAAGAGAGACATGCGTCTCGTTGCTATCATCTCCAAGCAAGTGGCGAAAGCCGTGAGTGAGGTATATGAAAATGTCAGCAAACCGTCTGAAGAATCCCGAGCTGACATCCCTAAGGACTCAAGCAAGACTGCTTTCAGCTTCAAGCAGTTCAAATCATGCGGACCCAAAGAGTTCGCTGGCGAAGATGGCCCTACCGCCATGTTTCACTGGTTCGACTCAGTTGAAGTCACTCTGCGCCAAAGCGGCTGTCCTGAGAATCTCCGCACCCTCAATGCAATAGGCGTCTTCCAGTCCCGAGCTCTAGACTGGTGGACGACCGAACGAAACAAGCGCGGGAATGATGCAGCTTATGAGCTGACCTGGGAAGAGCTAAAGGCCATTATGATGGACGAATTCTGCCCTCCCCATGAACGCCAAAAGCTGGAGGACGAGTTTTGGACGATCAAGCAGAAGGATGGAGACAACGCTGCCCTAACTGCTCACTTCAAGCAGCTTAGCATCATTTGTCCTGATCAAGTCAAAACCTCAGACATGACCATCAAGAAGTACATTCGAGCTCTGCCAGATTGTGTAGCCGATTTTGTTCATGCCGCCAAGCCGTCAACAATCGAAGAGACTTACCTACTTGCCGCTGAGATCAATGACAAGCGGGTAAAGTCAGGTTTTTGGGATAAGCCTACCAAGTCTCTGCATCAAGCCACTACAGCAGCATCCCCCGACACCGCCACTGCTCAACCCTCCAAGTCATCACGTCGCAGGAAGAAGCACAACAACAGTAGCTCGAGCAACAAGAACTGTGCTGTTACAACAACTGCTGCTCCTCTTCAAGCTGTACCAGCTCAGCAGTAATCGCACCACCGACAAGCTCCAGTGACCAATGCACCGCCAGCAAAGCGTGCATACACAGGTCCCCACCCGCTCTGCCCGACATGCTCATATCATCATCCGGTGGGACTAGCCTGTCGTTTTTGCGCTCACTGCAACCTTTACGGTCATTTCACTACGAACTATCGCTATGGTCCCCGTCAAGCCCCAGTTCAAGCTACTGCTCATCAAGCTCTACTTCCAGCCCCTCAAGGCCAACAAGTAGCTCAAGCACCAGTGGTCAATGCTCGAGTCTGCTTTGCATGTGGTGACCCTAACCACTTTTCAAACATGTGCCCTAACAGGGTGGTGAAGCAAGAACCCCAGCAGCCCCAGCAGCCTCAGCAGCAGCAGCAAGCAGCCCGTGCCCGAACCTTCAACATCAATGCCCGTCAGGCCCAGGCTGACAACAACGTGGTCAATGGTACGTTCCTTTTGAATGGTATTTATGCATCGTGTTTGTTTGATACTGGAGCCGATAACTGCTTTGTGTCGTTTGAATTCGAGAAGCTCCTTAGTCGTAAGCGCTCTTATCTTTCCTCGTCATTTGAAGTCGAAGTCGCTACTGGAAGAACTGTCGCCGTTAATTCTGTTCTCCGTGATTGTACTCTCGGGCTCAACAATCACATCTTCCCAATCGATCTCATTCCGATGCAACTCGAAAGTTTCGACGTCAAAGTAGGCATGGACTTTCTTCGTGAAAACCATGCTGAAGTTGTGTGCTTTGATAAGATGATTCGATTCTCGCTCGCGAATGGTGATACGCTATGTGTATACGGTGAAACAGCTTTGAAAGGTCTCAAGCTCATGTCGTGTGTTCAAGCCAGCAAGTATCTCCGCAAGGAATACAGAGCCTTCTTGGCCAACATTGTAGTAGCGGAGAAGGAAAAGAAAAAGAAAGCCGAAGTCAAAGACGTTCCAGTGTTCCATAAATTTCCTCAGGTGTTCCCTGATGATCTTCCTGGCTTACCACCAAGTCGTGATATCGACTTTCGTATCGACCTCATTCCTGGAGCTAACCCCGTTGCCAAAGCTCCTTATCGACTCGCTCCATCCGAAAACTCTCAAACCAACTCCAGGAATTGCTTGAAAAAGGCTTTATTCGCCCGAGCACTTCTCCTTGGGGCGCGCCAGTCCTTTTGGTCAAAAAGAAGGATGGCTCGTTTCGGATGTGCATCGACTATCGGGAGTTGAATAAGTTAACCATCAAGAACCGATACCCTCTGCCCCGAATCGACGACTTATTTGATCAGCTGCAAGGTACCAAGTGTTTCTCGAAGATCGATCTGCGTTCAGGTTATCATCAATTGCGGATTCAAGAGGAAGACATACCCAAACCGCTTTTCGAACCCGATATGGCCATTATGAATTCGTTGTTATGCCTTTTGGTTTAACTAATGCACCCACGGTTATGGATCTGATAAATCGCGTGTGTAAGCCATTCCTAGACCGTTTCGTCATTGTGTTCATCGACGATGTCTTGATCTATTCCAAGTCGAAAGCTGAACACGCGCAACATCTACGTTTGGTTCTCGAGTTATTTCAGGGGAATCAACTCTATGCCAAGTTCTCCAAGTGCGAATTCTGGTTAGAGGAGGTTCAGTTTCTGGGTCACATCGTGAATAGTCAGGGTATACACGTCGATCCCGCGAAGATTGAAGCAGTCAAGAGTTGGATTACGCCTAAGAACCCATATGAAGTTCGTTCTTTTCTCGGACTAGAGGGCTATTATCGACGATTTATTGAAGGATTCTCTAAGATCGCTGTGCCGCTTACCGCTCTTACTCATAAAGACAAGCCTTTTGTATGGGGAACCGCACAAGAGTCTGCCTTTTAAACCCTCAAGCATAAGCTGTGCAACACTCCAATTCTTACGCTGCCCGATGGAAGCAACGACTTCATTGTCTATTGTGATGCTTCCAACCTTGGTCTTGGTTGTGTTCTCATGCAACGAGACAAGGTTATAGCTTATGCATCTCGTCAGCTCAAGATCCACGAGAAGAACTATACAACCCATGACCTCGAGTTAGGCGCGGTTGTCTTTGCATTAAAGATTTGGTGACACTACCTGTATGGTACCAAGTGTACGATCTTCACCGATCACAGGAGTTTACAACACATCTCCAATCAGAGGAAACTTAATATGCGTCAACGCCGATGGGTAGAACTTCTCAACGATTACGACTGTGAGATTCGTTATCACCCAGGCAAAGTAAATGTTGTTGCTGACGCGCTCAGCAGAAAGAGTTATGTGCTCAGTATCCGAAACGTTCAAGCCCAGCATGACCTCGAAACCCTAATCCGCGAAGCTCAACATGCTTGCTTTAACGAGCGTACATTGAAGAAAGAGAGGATCTATCACGATGGAGCTCATTTAGTAAGCAAATCAGATGGGATCTTCTATTATCTGGACCGAATTTGGATCCCTAAGCGGACCGATTTGCGAACGATTTTAATGGACGAAGCCCACAAATCCCGATATTCTATTCATCCCGGTGCCGATAAAATGTACCAGGATCTTCGCTACAAGTACTGGTGGCCGGGCATGAAAAGGGATATCGCTCTCTACGTTGGAAGCTGTTTAACCTGTGCAAGAGTTAAGGCTGAACATCAAAGACCTTCTGGCTTACTCGAACAACCGCCTCACGACATCATCTCAGACCGTGATGCTCGGTTTACCTCGAGATTGTGGGAAACGTTTCAAGCAGCGCTCGGTACGTCGCTTAATCTAAGTACCGCATTCCATCTTCAAACCGACGGACATACTGAGAGGACGATCCGTACTCTTGAAGACATGCTCCATGCATGTGTTATAGATTTCGGTGGTAGTTGGAACAAATACCTGTCGCTAGTCGAATTCTCGTACAACAACAGCTATCGTGCCAGCATCCAAATGGCACCATTCGAGGCCCTATATGGAAGAAGATGTCATTCGCCTATTGTGTGGCACGAGATCGGTCATTCGCAACTAACTGGTCCTGAGTTATTACAAGAAACGACTGACAAAATCCTCCAGATCCAAGACAACTTGTTGAAAGCTCGTAGTAGACGGAAAAGTTACGCCGATAGAAGACGCAAGCCCCTTGAATTTGACGTTGGTGACTATATACTCCTAAAGGTATCACCTTGGAAGGGTGTAGTCAGATTCGGCAAGAAAGGGAAACTAGCGCCTCGATATGTTGGACCTTTTAAGATTCTGGAAAGGATCGGAAAAGTCGCCTACAGACTCAAACTACCGGAGGAACTCAGTAACGTCCACCCGACTTTCCATGTGTCGAATCTCCGAAAGTGCCTAGCTGACCATGATCTGATCGTACCGCTCGACGATCTTCAAGTGAACGAGACGCTGCACTTCGTGGAAAAGCCTGTCGAAATCATGGATCGCCAAACCAAGCAACTCAGACGCTCGCGCATCCCTATCGTGAAAGTCCGATGGGAAGGCAAACGAGGCGCGGAGTTCACTTGGGAAGTCGAAAGCGACATGAAGGCCAAGTATCCGCAACTATTTAAATGAAGATCTGAAGCGCTAAATTGGTAATTCACGGTGTTGTGTAGATTTCAGCCTAATTTCGGGACGAAATTCCCAAAACAAGGGGAGGCTGTAACACCCCGTGTTTTCGAATGTCAAAGTCAAAGTCAAAGTTTGACTTTTGTCTGTAATTAGTCTATTTTTAATTTTTGTATTATGTGGAGTAAGTGTTGTCTAATCAAAATGAATCGAATGTTTAATCAATGCGAATTGTTAATCGACTTTGAATAGCAGGAAGTAACCATGCGATAAAGCTAATTAATTGATAATCAAGCTAATCAAATCATCATCGAACTCGAAACTCGAATTATGCGAACTTTGGTATTGTTATACGTGTGTTGTGCCTTATGTGTTACTTGTGCGTGTTTATTTTATGATGTTATGTGTGGAGATCAATCGAATCGAAACTCGAAAAGCAATCGAACTCAATCGAAATCGAAATATCAAAAAATCATCGCAAAACACTCGAAAAGGGCCGCTGATCGAACAGGAAGCCACTGATCGAACAGGCCAGCCGATCGAACCAACTATTCGATCGAGCAGGCCAGCCGATCAGGGATCCTGGCCGATCGATCAGCACTTTCCCCTTTGGGAAGCCTATAAATAGCCATGTCGTTGTCATCTTTACCACCTTTGGAAAGCTCTGACCGACCAGCTCTTGTTCTTCACCTTTTCTCAGATTTCTCTCAACTCCGGTAAGTTTTCACTCTAAATCTTGTACGTTTTTATCAATACATGATTCTACACCTTTCTATCTTTCAAATCTTGATTTCTAACCGTGAAATCACCAAGATCTAAGTGTTCTTGGATGATGGCATCATGGTGTTCTTGAAGAACATCATGTTTTGGCCTCATTCAACCATGAATAGCTTATATCTAACTGATTTCCACATAAACAAACTGAATTCTATCAAAGATTTAAACATTACACGGTGGGGAAGATTGAAAGATGGATTTTCCGACTTTCTTTCAACTCTTTTACACTCAAAACCTTCAAACCGGTAGAAACGGAGCTTGAACCAGCTCACTAATCATCCTAACAACCACATGGTTCAAGGTTCGGATTCTAACTACGAGGTTCACCGATTTCGGGTTAAACGCCATGTGACACTCGAGGTTTTTCCGAACGAACACCTTGTAATATTTTGTGTATATAAATATTATTAAATGGAAACGTGATCTTTATTTGCTTAATGTGTGTTGAATGTACGTATTATATATAAATGTACGTGAGTCGAGACCATGACTCGCAACCGGGCGGTTGCGAGTGGGCCTTTGGGCCGTAACCGGTTTGGGCCGAAACCCCAAGCCCAACCCGAAACATCCCTTGGTATATATACCCCATCTTCCCCACTTTCCTTCACTTTACACAAACACACAAACACACACTCCTCCTATTTTTCTCTCAACTAGAAACCCTCAACAACACACCCCAATCCCTTCCTAT
Organism: Helianthus annuus; assembly: GCF_002127325.2. Taxonomy (NCBI): domain Eukaryota; kingdom Viridiplantae; phylum Streptophyta; class Magnoliopsida; order Asterales; family Asteraceae; genus Helianthus; species Helianthus annuus. Next base: position 101,739,760 of record NC_035447.2, on the reverse strand, counting down.
TTTCGGTTCAAGCAAAGATCCCGGACAAGAAACTCGGTCAAGACTATCACTCGGACATTCCATCATCTCGGTTCCTTTCCTTTGTTTCGGCTCCTTCTCCTCCTTCTTAACCGGTTAGTGTGTAATAAATGCCTTGTATTCTTGCTTGAATGATATGTGTATGAACTAGAAAAATGTTTGGTTAGTAGGTTTATGTATGATCATTAGGTTGTTTTGTAAAGATTGAAAATATATGATGACATGTTTAAAAATGACTTGATAATGGTAGTTTACAAGTGTTCATGGCCAACCAAACTATACTTCTTTGTTTCTTGCAAAATGATGATTGTTAAACATAAGTTTCGGCTATGTATTGTATGTTCTTTGTTCTTGCAATGTTAATCTTGTTAAAATATGTGATTTTGGATCATAAATATATGGTTATGTTGACATGAAAACCCTAGAAAAATGATGAACATAGGATGAACTTCTTGAATGTGGGTTGAAGGTTTTAAAAATGGCAAAGTTTGATCTATATGGTTTAATGGTCAAATGAGGAAAAGTGTTTGTAGAAACCTTATTGGTAGTTTCCAAATCTGGGTCTGATTTCATATGTACAATTTGGACTGTCATATCTGCATCATCACGTGTACATGAAAGGGACATATTACGACTCGCAACCACAGCATTCCGACTCGAGACCACGCAGTTGCGACTCGCAACCATAGCATGACAAGTCGAAACCACGAGATTGCGACTCGAGACCACGCCGTTGCGACTCGCAACCAAAACGTGACAACTCGAGACCACGGTTGCGACTCGCAACCACAACGTGACAAGCCGAAACCACCTGGTTGCGACTCGAGACCAGCTGGTTGCGAGTGGGCTGTCCATTTTGGTTATTGGGCCATTCTGTGTTAACTTGGACTATCTGTTAAATGGACTATGTGTTGCTGTGTTCTGTTTGACTGTGTTACTGTTAGGGCCGGCCCAATAACCCCATGACTATTTACTTGTATGCATGTTACGTGCCTATATGTGTTTTTACGTAAATGCTTGTACACCGAACCTGACCTATACCGGTAACCATGTTAGGACGTGGTGACCAACGTGATTGACAAGTAACCTAAACCTACCGAGCAACCCAAGGTGAGTTCACAACTTAAAAGCATGCGTCCCGGTGGTTTGGGACACGAGACTAACAACTCTATCCCCTGGTAAAAGGGGATACCATTTACATACCTTCCCTAGTTATTGGGAACAAAACTTACTTTTCCTTCCCGGGTATTGGGAAACCTTTTGGTTAATTACTGTTTATACGGATTGCAACTAACGGCACTAAACGAAACTCTATCACTCAAGTCCCTACTACAAATACCGATTAGTCGCCGGGTTAGGCGAACGGGTTATTAGTTGATAGCGCTATTTAGGTGTTTACCAGCCTCACACCGTGCCCTGGTTTGGGACGGGCGTGAACTAATGAACTCAAAAATCCGTCAATGATGATAGAACATTGACATCGGGGCATCCTGCGGATACGCAACGGTTACCTAGTGTTCGGTATTGGAAAAACAGTTTAGTCGCTAACTTTTGGGGTAGCTCCCCAGGGCATGTATAAACGGATAAATTAACCGGTGAAACAAGTTTTTGGAAATTAAAACTGGACAACTAGTGAACTCACTCAGCATTATTGTTGACCCCTTACTGCATGCTTTGCAGGTAACCAATGACGAAGGAGCTTGCAGCTTGGGAACGTGTAGTGCCTGTTCACCCTTGTGTTGGGTGTTACCTTATTTTGAATCATGAACTTTGTTTTAAACTACCTTACTTATGCTTCCGCTACTTATCACTGTTTTGAACTTAAAACTTTAAACTCTGAACTTAATATTTGCTAAGCTTATGAATAGTAACCATTACTTTTGTTATCAACTTAAGTATTCGGTATAATTGGTGGCTGGATCCTGGTCAGTCACGCCCCCGAAGCGGGTGTTATCCGCAGGTGGATTTTGGGGGTGTGACAGATTGGTATCAGAGCCATTGGTTATAGTGAACTTGGTTTTAAAAAGGGGAAAATCTTTTTGGAGAAAACCAGACTATAACCCGTGACTCGCGACGACACTACACTCCAAGTGCAAGGCTCGACACATTTGACCTCATAGCTCGGACCAGTGTTTACTTGTTTGCTTTATGTTTCCTGATTTGCTATACGTACTAGTATGCCTAAATCAGATAGATACACCTCTCTCTTCTATCTCATTCTCGCTACACTACGACATCACACTCATACTGTGTTTTCTGGTTATGAAGACAATGAGTGGACGCGGAAGGGGAAACATTAACATGACGCAGGCTCAGTTCACTAACCTGCTCAACACCGTGGCTGCAGCTTTCGCAGCTCACCCTATAGGTAAGCTCGTTGTTTTAGGATGTTTAGATCCTACCGCCACATCGACTTTTCGCCTCTAAACCTATACGTTTCGCTTCTCACCCTATAGGTCAGCATGCACCTGCGCAACCACCAGTGTGTACTTTCAAAACTTTCATGGATTGCAAGCCTCTCCCTTTCAACGGCACTGAGGGTGCCATAGGTCTTCTGCATTGGATTGAGAAAATTGAAGCTGTTTTTGCCGTTTGCGAGTGTCCCCCTGCGAACTGGGTGAAGTTTGCTACTGCTACGCTTGAAGGAAGCGCGCTTTCTTGGTGGAAGGCGCAGATTCAGATGTTTGGATTGGAAGCTGCAAATGCTACTGCGTGGGAGGATTTCAAGGACATGATTAAGGAGGAATACTGTCACCGGGATGACATCCACAAGCTTGAGAATGAGTACTATGAGCTCAAGATGGTTGGGTCGGAAATTGAAACTTACACCAAGCTGTCTAACGACTATGCTGCTCTTTGCCCAAACATGTCTCGACCAATGTACCGAAGAATCGAACTGTACATCAAGGGTTTGGCTCCAGAAATTCGAAGCCATGTCACTTCAGCCAACCACACTACCATTCAGCCGATCGTTCGACTTGCTCACAAACTCACTGATCAGGCCGTGGAGGAGGGCAGGTTGCCCAAAAGGATCAGTGCTACTGTCGGAACTTCTAGTGACAGCAAGCGTAAGTGGGAAGGAAGTCAAAGCAAGGATGCTAACCCCACTCAAGCCCCAGCACAACAAAGGAAAACTGAAAACAACAAAGGCACCCAGCAACAGGGTGGCTACCGGGGAAGCTACCCTAAGTGCAACAAGTGTAACAGACACCACAATGGGGCATGTAACAAGGGCCAGTGTCAGCGATGCCACAAGATGGGGCACGAAGCCAAGGATTGTAGAAGTCAGTTCCCAGCTAGACAGAATCAGCAACAACCCCAACAGCAACAGCAGCAGGGAAACAACCGGGCATGTTTTAAGTGTGGAGCTGAGGGGCACTTTAAGAAGGATTGCCCTAAACTGAATCAGAACCGCAACAATAATCAGGGAGCTGGGAACAACAATCAAAACAACAACGCTGGGAATGGTGCTAGAGGAAGGGCATTCGTGATTGGAACTGGTGAAGCAAGGAATGACCCCAATGTCGTGGCGGGTAAGTTCCTACTCGATGATCGTTATGTTTCTGTGTTATTTGATTCCGGTGCCGATGCTAGTTATGTATCCCTACGTATTAGTAAGAAGCTTAAGCGTCCGCTTTCGTTACTAAGTTCTCCTCACACCGTCGAGTTAGCTAATGGTAGAAACATCGAGGCCTCACACGTTGTCAAGGGTTGCAAACTAGAGTTGTCTGGTCAGACATTTAGTGTCGATCTTTTCCCTGTTACTCTTGGGAGCTTCGACGTCGTTATTGGTATGGATTGGTTATCCAAGCATCGCGCTGAGATCCTCTGTCAAGAGAAAGCAGTTCGTATTCCTCGCCGTTCTGGCAAACCCCTCATTGTACAAGGTGGCAAAAGTGGAGAAATCTCCGGCGTTATCTCGTTCTTGAAAGCCCAGAAGTGTCTACGAAAAGGGCACACCGCTATCTTAGCACTCGTCACCAACACGCAGGAAAAGGAAAAGAGGATCGAAGACTTTCCAGTAGTACGCGACTATCCCGAGGTATTTCCTGAGGAATTACCTGGACTCCCTCCCCATCGTCAGGTCGAATTCCAAATCGAGCTAGCTCCTGGAGCAGCGCCTATAGCTCGTGCGCCTTATCGACTAGCCCCCGCAGAATTGAAGGAACTCTCTACTCAACTACAGGAACTATTGGACAAAGGGTTTATTCGCCCTAGCTCATCGCCCTGGGGAGCACCGGTACTCTTTGTTAAGAAGAAGGATGGCACGTTCCGAATGTGTATTGATTATCGTGAGTTGAACAAGGTCACCATCAAGAATCGTTACCCTCTCCCTCGAATCGACGACCTATTCGATCAGTTGCAAGGATCAAGCTACTATTCTAAGATTGACCTGCGATCAGGCTACCATCAGTTAAGGGTCCGTAATGAAGATATTTCCAAGACTGCATTCAGAACTCGTTATGGTCATTATGAATTCCTCGTTATGCCCTTCGGAATGACCAACGCCCCTGCAGTGTTCATGGATCTCATGAATCGGGTATGCAAACCCTACCTCGACAAGTTCGTGATCGTGTTTATAGACGACATCTTGATCTACTCGAAAAGTCAGGAAGAGCATGAACAGCACCTACGCCTTATCCTCGAACTCCTTCGCAATGAGCAACTGTATGCCAAGTTCTCGAAATGCGACTTCTGGCTTCGAGAAGTCCATTTCCTTGGGCACGTGGTTAACAAGGACGGAATCCACGTCAACCCGGCTAAGATCGACTCTATAAAGAATTGGCCTACCCCTAAGACTCCCACTGAAGTTCGCCAATTCTTAGGATTGGCAGGTTACTACCGCAGATTCATTCAAGGATTCTCAAAGATTGCACAACCTCTCACTACGCTCACTCAGAAAGGCGTCACCTACAAGTGGAATGAAGCACAGGAATCTGCTTTTCAGAGGCTTAAGGATAACCTCTGCAGTGCTCCTATTCTCTCGTTACCTGAAGGAACGGACGACTTTGTGGTTTACTGCGATGCGTCTATTCATGGGCTCGGTTGCGTGTTGATGCAACGCGACAAAGTTATTGCCTATGCCTCCCGACAACTCAAGACACACGAAAGGAACTACACAACACACGACTTGGAATTAGGAGCGGTGATATTTGCGCTTAAGATATGGAGACATTACCTGTACGGTACCAAGTGCACCATTTACACCGATCACAGGAGTCTCGAGCATATTTTCAAGCAAAAGGAATTAAACATGCGGCAACGCCGGTGGGTCGAACTTCTGAATGATTATGAATGCGCCATAAAGTATCATCCGGGCAAGGCCAATGTTGTGGCAGACGCCCTCAGCCGGAAAGACACTGTACCAAAGCGCGTGCGAGCATTACAACTTACCATCCAGTCTAGTCTTCCTACTCAGATCCGAAATGCTCAGATTGAAGCTTTGAAACCGGAAAACATCAGGGCTGAGTCCCTGCGAGGATCGAGACAACAACTAGAACAGAAAGAAGACGGCGCCTACTATGTGGCAGGGCGCATTTGGGTCCCACTTTACGGAGATCTACGAGAGCTTGTGATGGACGAAGCCCATAAGTCCCGTTATTCAGTACATCCTGGTGCAGATAAGATGTACCACGACCTAAGAGCCACATACTGGTGGCCTGGCATGAAAGCCCACGTAGCGGCCTACGTTGGCAAATGTTTGACCTGCGCAAGAGTCAAGATCGAGTATCAGAAACCCGCAGGCCTACTCCAGCAACCGGAAATCCCAAAGTGGAAATGGGAACAGATTTCCATGGATTTTGTTACAGGGCTACCTAGATCTCAACGCGGGAATGACACTATTTGGGTGATAGTAGATCGATTGACTAAGTCTGCACACTTTCTGGCCATTAAGGAAACAGACAAGTTTTCTACCTTGGCAGAAATCTATTTAAAGGAAGTAGTCTCCAGGCACGGGGTGCCAACTTCTATTATTTCCGACCGAGACGCTCGTTTTACCTCCGAGTTGTGGCAAGCTATGCACAAATCCTTTGGCTCACGTTTGGACATGAGCACCGCTTATCACCCGCAAACGGATGGGCAGTCTGAACGCACCATCCAAACCCTGGAAGACATGCTTAGAGCATGTGTGATCGATTTTGGCAAGAACTGGGAGAAGCATCTACCGCTGGTGGAATTCTCCTACAATAACAGCTATCACACTAGTATCCAGGCGGCACCTTTTGAGGCATTGTACGGTCGTAAATGCCGATCACCTCTTTGCTGGGCGGAAATAGGTGACAGTCAACTCACAGGCCCAGAACTAGTGGTTGATACAACGGAAAAGATTTCCCAGATCAGGCAACGCATGGCAGCAGCTCGTGACCGCCAGAAAAGCTACGCTGACAAGCGTAGGAAACCGCTAGAATTCCAGGTCGGGGACCGGGTTCTACTTAAAGTCTCACCCTGGAAGGGTGTGGTCCGTTTCGGTAAACGGGGCAAGCTGAATCCACGGTATGTTGGACCATTCGAAATTACCGAGAAAATCGGTAAGGTTGCTTATAGATTAAACCTGCCTGCAGAGCTGAGTGCAGTGCACAATGTTTTTCACGTATCTAACCTGAAGAAGTGTTTGTCGGATGAAACACTTGTGATTCCTTTTAAGGAACTGACGATTGATGAACAGCTACACTTTACTGAGGAACCGATCGAGATCACGGATCGTGAGATCAAAACCCTCAAACGTAGCCAGATACCTCTTGTGCGAGTTCGTTGGAACTCACGGCGTGGCCCAGAGTTTACCTGGGAGCGGGAGGACCAGATGAAGTCCAAGTATCCCCAGTTATTCCCAAACGAAAACCCCAGCACTGAAGCTACAACCGAATTTCGGGACGAAATTCCAAACTAACGGGGGGATGATGTGACACCCCGTTAAAACACGCTAGCTTGCCAGTGGCTGCTTCAACTTTCGGGACGAAAGTTCTTAAAACTTGGGGATAATGTGACACTCGAGGTTTTTCCGAACGAACACCTTGTAATATTTTGTGTATATAAATATTATTAAATGGAAACGTGATCTTTATTTGCTTAATGTGTGTTGAATGTACGTATTATATATAAATGTACGTGAGTCGAGACCATGACTCGCAACCGGGCGGTTGCGAGTGGGCCTTTGGGCCGTAACCGGTTTGGGCCGAAACCCCAAGCCCAACCCGAAACATCCCTTGGTATATATACCCCATCTTCCCCACTTTCCTTCACTTTACACAAACACACAAACACACACTCCTCCTATTTTTCTCTCAACTAGAAACCCTCAACAACACACCCCAATCCCTTCCTATTTTCGGTTCAAGCAAAGATCCCGGACAAGAAACTCGGTCAAGACTATCACTCGGACATTCCATCATCTCGGTTCCTTTCCTTTGTTTCGGCTCCTTCTCCTCCTTCTTAACCGGTTAGTGTGTAATAAATGCCTTGTATTCTTGCTTGAATGATATGTGTATGAACTAGAAAAATGTTTGGTTAGTAGGTTTATGTATGATCATTAGGTTGTTTTGTAAAGATTGAAAATATATGATGACATGTTTAAAAATGACTTGATAATGGTAGTTTACAAGTGTTCATGGCCAACCAAACTATACTTCTTTGTTTCTTGCAAAATGATGATTGTTAAACATAAGTTTCGGCTATGTATTGTATGTTCTTTGTTCTTGCAATGTTAATCTTGTTAAAATATGTGATTTTGGATCATAAATATATGGTTATGTTGACATGAAAACCCTAGAAAAATGATGAACATAGGATGAACTTCTTGAATGTGGGTTGAAGGTTTTAAAAATGGCAAAGTTTGATCTATATGGTTTAATGGTCAAATGAGGAAAAGTGTTTGTAGAAACCTTATTGGTAGTTTCCAAATCTGGGTCTGATTTCATATGTACAATTTGGACTGTCATATCTGCATCATCACGTGTACATGAAAGGGACATATTACGACTCGCAACCACAGCATTCCGACTCGAGACCACGCAGTTGCGACTCGCAACCATAGCATGACAAGTCGAAACCACGAGATTGCGACTCGAGACCACGCCGTTGCGACTCGCAACCAAAACGTGACAACTCGAGACCACGGTTGCGACTCGCAACCACAACGTGACAAGCCGAAACCACCTGGTTGCGACTCGAGACCAGCTGGTTACGAGTGGGCTGTCCATTTTGGTTATTGGGCCATTCTGTGTTAACTTGGACTATCTGTTAAATGGACTATGTGTTGCTGTGTTCTGTTTGACTGTGTTACTGTTAGGGCCGGCCCAATAACCCCATGACTATTTACTTGTATGCATGTTACGTGCCTATATGTGTTTTTACGTAAATGCTTGTACACCGAACCTGACCTATACCGGTAACCATGTTAGGACGTGGTGACCAACGTGATTGACAAGTAACCTAAACCTACCGAGCAACCCAAGGTGAGTTCACAACTTAAAAGCATGCGTCCCGGTGGTTTGGGACACGAGACTAACAACTCTATCCCCTGGTAAAAGGGGATACCATTTACATACCTTCCCTAGTTATTGGGAACAAAACTTACTTTTCCTTCCCGGGTATTGGGAAACCTTTTGGTTAATTACTGTTTATACGGATTGCAACTAACGGCACTAAACGAAACTCTATCACTCAAGTCCCTACTACAAATACCGATTAGTCGCCGGGTTAGGCGAACGGGTTATTAGTTGATAGCGCTATTTAGGTGTTTACCAGCCTCACACCGTGCCCTGGTTTGGGACGGGCGTGAACTAATGAACTCAAAAATCCGTCAATGATGATAGAACATTGACATCGGGGCATCCTGCGGATACGCAACGGTTACCTAGTGTTCGGTATTGGAAAAACAGTTTAGTCGCTAACTTTTGGGGTAGCTCCCCAGGGCATGTATAAACGGATAAATTAACCGGTGAAACAAGTTTTTGGAAATTAAAACTGGACAACTAGTGAACTCACTCAGCATTATTGTTGACCCCTTACTGCATGCTTTGCAGGTAACCAATGACGAAGGAGCTTGCAGCTTGGGAACGTGTAGTGCCTGTTCACCCTTGTGTTGGGTGTTACCTTATTTTGAATCATGAACTTTGTTTTAAACTACCTTACTTATGCTTCCGCTACTTATCACTGTTTTGAACTTAAAACTTTAAACTCTGAACTTAATATTTGCTAAGCTTATGAATAGTAAGCATTACTTTTGTTATCAACTTAAGTATTCGGTATAATTGGTGGCTGGATCCTGGTCAGTCACGCCCCCGAAGCGGGTGTTATCCGCAGGTGGATTTTGGGGGTGTGACACGCCAAACTACCGTTCCGAACAGTTCACCTGCCGGACTTGGGTGATTCCTGTCCGAACAAGGGAAACCAGTAAGAACGGAGGTTCCATGGTTCAACTCGTTGCCAAACTACCTCGATATTAATCAAAACAGCCAAGCTTTAGACGACAGGCCAACCAGGTCAGAATGCTGGCCGAATGGCTAGGCTGTCCGAACAAACAGCCTAACCGATCGGACCTACCAGCCGATCGACCAGGCCATCCTATCGGCTAGCAATCCACTTGAACTATCCACTTGAACTGTCCGACCGATCGAGCCTTCCGGCCGATCGAGCAAGCTACCCGAACGGTTAGGCTGTTCGATCGAACCTGCTGTTCGATCGAACAAACTGTTCGACCCATTTACTCTTCTTTACATTTCCACGTCACTCATCGTTATACTATCGAACTATTCAGGCTAACCCTACTTTCAAGCGCTCCCTTCAATCCATAATCAATCGCTGTGAGTATACTCGAACCCTTTTTGCTTTAGCACTTTTGGGTGTTACATACGTTACTTACCAAATCACAATCGAACACACTACTCAATTATTTGAACGCTAACCAATTGCATGTATTACGTGACTAAATGAATGCTTGTTGTTATGTTTACACGTGGAATCCTGTCTACCTGCCTTAGCAACATAGTACTATAGTTTAGACTCAGCACCCGTTCACACGGGGGTTGTTAAGGACAATTACTTGCATGGATTACAGTGGTAATCGTGTATTGCGAACTGTCCCGGACAGTCAACCCGCAGTCGTTGGTATCGGTAGATCCATGTCGATAATTAACATGCTTCGTTTTCGTCTGTGTACGTGCTGGTTAGACGTAAACTATTCGAACTCTATATTCTATTATCAAACTTGTATGCTCACCTTTACATTTTATGTATTGACTTTATTTTAACGTATGCGACAGGTGTTTAAGATGTTTGCTTGCTAGGAAAGCGAGGCTAGGAATAAGCTCTAGAGGCCCACAACAAATAGTTGTCTGTCAAGATCAAGTGTTTAATGTTTAGTTGTATGTAGATCTTGTCAGGCCGGGTCTTTAGGAGCATTCGAACAATATTTAATTATGTTATGTTAAATCTGAGTTGTCAGAACAGAATTACTTGTTTGGATGTTACCTGTAATAATGTATTTGTTTATTCGGGATACGGTATGGGACGTATCTTTAACCGGATTATATGAATAGTTGTTATGGAAACTTCTGGACAATCTATTTCGCTCAGTGCCATGCCCCGATGATTCCGCCATCGGTTGGGGTGTGACAGCGGTGCCGGAATAACTCGCGTTCAAGAATTAAAGTCGCCGGAAATTAATTTCGCCGGAAAGTGTGGTGGTGGGGTTTTTCTCTAAAAATGTAGAAGATGCCCGGATAGTCCATGTGGTTTGCCCTTTTAAAGGAAAGGGTATTTTTGTCATTTCACACCCACTTAACAGAGAAAACAAACTGAAGTTAGATCCAGGGACTATCCGGGAACAAAAATGAAAAGTTGGGGACAATTCAAGTAGTTTTAGAGAGTTGGGGACTATAGGTGAAAAAATGCGAAACCACTGGCACTATCCTGCCATTTTTCTCTTATATAATTTAAACATTTACAATAGTTGAAACAAAAACAAAAACAAAAACAAAAAGTAAAAATTTGGATTAAATCCTGATTAATTTATACTTATATTAATTTATATTTATATCATACTTAATATTTTGATTTTAGAAAATATAAATCAATACTCATTGCAAGAATGGGATAACCCATTGTCAAGTAAACCAGTCGAGCTGAGCCGAGCCCGAACTTAATCAGGCTTCAACTCTCGCTTGACTTGTTTATTATTTATTAATTTTAACGTATACAAAACTAAAGGGTGGCAATAGTATTTTCATTGTATTGGTGGACTTGGGAGGTCACATGCCACCCAATTTTTTTTTTTGTCAAATTACGATTTTGCCCGTTTATATTTATAGTCATGCATTTCACTCCCCTATTGGCCCAACAAATTTACGATGTTATCCCGTTTGAAAATTACGATTTTACCATCAGTTTAAAATGATGTTTTTACCCTCACTTAAAAATAAATTTACGCTTTTGCTCCCAGCTAAAAATTTTCAATTTTGCCCTCGGTTCAACATTACGATTTTGCCCCGTTTAAATTTACAATTTTGTCATTAGGTTTTTTTTCCTTATAATAACGATTTTGCCATCTGTTCAAAATTATGTTTTTACCCTCATTTAAAAATAAATTTATGCTTTTGCTCCCAGTTAAAAATTTCAATTTTGTTATCGCTTCAAAATTATGCTTTTGCCCCGTTTAAATTTACAGTTTTGCCATTAGTCATTTTCTCACACAGCCAAGTTACGATTTTGCCCTTGACCCCATTGGTTCATTTAATTTACGATTTTATCTCTGAAACAAAATTATGATTTCCCCCTCAGTTCAAAGTTACGTTTCCCCGTCATTTTAATTTTTCTAGCAAAACTATAAAAGTTTTTTTAATTGATTGACTCGGTATAATTTCTTTTCGTCCAAAGGAGCTGCCTAACACTCGCTCATTAATCCTGAAAAATTACAGTTTTGCCCTGAGCCCAGAATTACGGTCTTATCATCATTTTAGCTTTTTTCCTAGCAAAATTATAGTAGTGTTTTTTAACTGATTGAAAACTATTCGGCCATAGCCCCGCAACGCGGGCGGGAAGTATCACCCTGCCATTGGTTCAAATGAGCGGCAAGCAATACCCATTGGACCAACCAGTTTATTATTTTATATCCATTTTAAAATTACGTTTTTGCCCCCAGTTAAAAAATACGGTTTTGCCTCAACTTCAAAATATGTTTACCCTTTTGCCCCGAGCTAAAAAATACGTCGCCCTCGGAAAAAATTACACTTTGATCCTCAGCCAAAATTATATTTTCGCCCCAGTTCAAAAGAAAATTTTGTTTTTCCCCGGGCTCAAAATTACGAATTTACACCAGTTTATTATTTTTTACCTACTTAAAAATTACGGTTTTGCCCACAGTTTAAAATTACGTATTTGCCTCCAGTTCAAAACAAATTTATGCTTTTGCCCCAGCTAACATTTATGAATTTCCCCTCGGTTCAAAATTACAAATATCACCCTCAATTCAAAATTACGTTTTTGCCCGCAGTGCACAATAAAAATATAGTTTTCCTTTAGCTAAAAATTAGGATTTTACCATCAGGAAAAAATTTGATTTTTCCCCAAAGTAAAAATAAAAATATGACTTTACCCCCAGCTAGAAATCGTGTCAAAGAGCTGCCTAACACTATTTTTACTTTTTATTTCTAGCAAAATGTAACACCTTGAAAATTTATGTCCAATAATGTATGAACACGTGTCATATGCTCTGAACGTGTGCAAGAATACTTTTTGAGGGACTAATGTTGACAAACAGAGAAACTATGTGAATACAAGGGTCCAAAGTGTCAACAATGGATAATTATATTTAAAAATAGCCCAACAAGATGTTTATACCTTCAAACGAATAAATCATGGATCATACAAAGCTAAATATGAAAGAAAGTGAGGAGTTACAAACTGCAGGGGCTAAATGTGTCAACATGTGCAAAGTATACCTCTGAGTGACCTTTTGGCAAACCCGAAGCTTTGTAACGATAAATTATACCCACTAGAATATGTGGTAAAAATTTCATAAAGTTTCGTTATCGTATGAGAAAGTTATGATCAAATTCGTGTTCAAGGGGTTAAAAGCGTCAACATTGAATTCTATGGCCTTATGAGTGGTTACAAGGTTAGTCAAGGACTTAACCAAGTTAGTAAAAGTCCCAAGGCCCTTAAAATCAAGTTAGAAGGCTGGAAATGCAATTTAAGGGCTTAAAACCACGTTACAAAGGACCAGGGACCGAAAATGCAAATTGTGAAACTTGTTTGGCAGGTTTTGCAGGTTCAGGCGACCCGCGTAAGAGTCCCCTATGATCTTACATGGGCCGCGTCAGACTGCCAGCGACAAAAAACCTATAGATGCCAGTTGCAGGGTTGTTAACCGACTTTGTGGCCTGTAAACTGATACCAGGGGCTGAACAAATGGGTTTTCATGCACTAGGGACAGTTGTGATGATCAGGGAGCATGCATAGACTCTTGTGGCACCATCTTATGAGATCAAGAGGGCTATATAAGAGGATGAATGTTGTAACCATTTGGGCATTCATTTACAAGAAGTTCACAACTTATTTCCTGGAGCTCTCTGGACAGCAAGCAAGTCTCTTAGTGATCCCTAAGCCTAATTAGGACTCTTGTAAATGTCCTTAACCCTTCCTAATTCGTTTTAGCTTAGTTAATTAACTAAAAGTCAAACCGTCGTAATTAAGGTTTGACTTCGTGATTAATTAAAATGTGCTCAGTCAAATCACGAATTAAAAATACCTTTAAGTAGGTAATTATGTGGGTAACAAACCCTTAAAAAGGTATTTCCAGATTCCCACTCTAAACATGTTAATTGTCGAGTCAAAGCTTACTTTAAAAAGTCAACAGAATGCTTATTTTCGAATTAATGCATAATTAGCAATGTAGGGTGCATGCAACCTGTTTGATCATTAATATAACTTGGTAAATAATGTAAGAACATGTTCCAACATGTTCAACTCGATAATTTTCTGTTTAGACCCGGTTTGGAACCGAAAGTCGCATAGTTTGACTTTCGCTTTGATTTTCAGTTCTGACCCATTTTAATCAAGTTTAGGATTTCCTTAGAGCTTCTTTTGAACCTATATTCATGTTAGTATAACTCCCTGAGGTTATGCAACTTGGTTCATTAGAGATCCTATTCACATGCATGTTTCCGTTAAATGCCTATATGTTGACCATAATGCCCGAATGACCCTAAAACATGATTTTTGAAAATGTGAAAGGGTAGACACCTTAGCTATTGAATTATAAGCTTGCACCTAAAATTTGAGGTCAGTTGGAGGTGTAGATTAGGAGTTATGCTCATTAGCGTAATTAGAAGCTTCTTAAGTAATTAAATGGCGTAAATTGCGTATAGCCTATCTAAACCCAAATTTTTGTATAAAACTTTATACCTAATGTATTAAAATAAAATTTTGGGAATTTTAAAGATTTTTATTCAATTTTAGGCTGAGCATAACTTAGTGTTCTAAGCTTAATTCGGCTAATGCCGGTTTTGCTCTTTTAAGCGAAAAAATGAGTTTTATAAATCCGAATGACCCCAAACCTTTTTCTACTGATCTAAAATGTTAAATAAATTATTTTGAGCATTCTGGAATTTTAAAAATATCAGCTTTTTATAAAAAAACCCGGAAATGGCTCCAAATCGCCTTTTTAAGCGTTTTTAACGCATAAGTATGTGCTAGAACCTTGTTAAGCATAAGGGGTTGAAACCTACTGATGTAGTTAGTAAAATTGTACATTTTAAACAGTAGGAGAATATCTTAAGATCAGAATTCCAGTTTTGACCTTTTAGGCATATGTGAAATTACCAAAACGCCCTTACGATGTCTAGAGTGGTAACTCAGAAAAATCATTTAAACTCTTTTACACCCTTTTTAAATGACCAAAATGCCCTTATGAGGCATAGTTTGGGTTTAAAACCATTTGGGGCATAATGGAAGGTATCATTCTGATATCACAACATATTTAGGCATATTAACCTTAGAAACTTGTATTTGACTCTTATGGTTGCTCGTTACGCACTTTACGCGTTCGGATCGGCTTAAGTAACCAGTTTACCCATTTTAGCCGAAACGGGTCAAACCATATCATTTCAGTCTCAAAATCCAGAATGTGATTAAGTTACCCATATTAAACAAGTATGCAAGCTTGTTGGGTTAAAACCACATTCTAAAACAGTCTTCGCCTTATCGTGCGTTTAAACCGAAATCTTCATTTTAAAACTACCGGTCTAAGCTTAAGACCTGTTAGGATTCTAATAGGTTATTTAAAACCTTAATTCTAGATATAGGAGCCCAGTAAAAGCTACGTGTACTTGCTGTATTTGAATTATACTTGCTCAGGTAAATACGTTTAACTTATTTTCCCTATACAGGCTTGGGGTACGGTATATAAAATACCGCTTGGTCGGGCAATTGACCTTAACCGGTCGGTGGTTAAGAGTAGTCAAATAACCCGTTTAAAAATGTTGTTTTGTTTGTATAACGCCTTTGGGGGCTTAATGACCATGTCCCGGATATCCTTGGCATCATTCAAAGAATGGCCACGACCTTAGCATACGGGTGTAGGCGTACACCCGTAGTGCATTAAATAAATAAAGTATAACAGTCGGTACGAGAGGAAATCTCGCGGCGGAACTATACTATGTGGTGTGTCTATTAAACTTTAATCCAGCACGACCCGGATACTGAACGCTAACAAACATGTAATTCTTTTACAAGATTATAGGCAAATAATTGTCCCAAGTTATAAAATGTTTTGTGCCACGGGCATTCAAATAAACTTTTAAACCTTTTCAAAATGAGTCAGATAAATTGTATTTACCAGTGCAAACTGACGTATTTTCCAAAAAGGCTAAGTGCAGGTACTACGCGTAATAGGCTGGTCACTCCTTAGCATCCGTAGAAGTCTCGCAACCTTAGGATGCATGAAGTCTGTTGAAATAAAGTTTCCTCTTTGTTTGGATCCGCCTGGGATCTATTTCGACTATTTTGTGATACTTGGATATTACAATATTATTAAGTTGAAATAAATCTATCTTTTGCTTCCGCTATGCATTATAATTTGTGTTGTTTGACTATGATGATATCAACTACGTCACGATAATCCCCCACCGGGCCCACCGGTGACACGTGGAAATTAGGGGTGTGACACAAAACTATAGTACTGTTTTTTTAATTGGTTGAGAATTATTCGGCCATCGGCCCGCAACACGGGCGGGGCATCACCTAGTTAATATACAATAATAACAATTGATATTTTATAAATTCATATAGATCGTTATTTTGTTATAATTTTATGAATAATAATATTTATTATTAAATTATACAAATAATGGGCTCGTTTACTAATTATGATTATTTTTAAACTCGAGCTCGTTTAATCTTCGCTAGTTTCAAGGTTTTTCCTAGCCAATTTCGAGTAACTTATGAATAGCTCGACTCCTTCACATCCCTAGTCGAAACCTATTATGATAATCTTAAAGATCTAAATTTTAAATGATATTAACAATTAATATCTTTATTTACTATTAAATGTTTATTATGAATTTCTTTTTATATTAGGTGTCTTTAATTTGTATTTTTGTTTATATGTCGATTTTTCAACCTATAACGTTTTGGTGATAGTGAAAATTTGTGGGTCTATAAGTAATTACATTATGATATGGTATCGTGTATATTTGAATGCAATCTTTTATAATAATAATTACATTTAACTTTTAACAATGTTATCTTTAAAAATAATACTTGCATTTCAATTTTTGGAATGCAACTTTTCTAACAATAGTTGCAAATTTCAATAGAATTGGTAACCTTTAAAGAAAAAGGTTGCCGGTTAGAGTAAAATTTGCAACTTTTAGATAAAACGGTTGCAATTCCGATAAAATTTTGCAACTTTTTATGAAAAAAGTTGCATTAGATATTCTAATGCAACCTTTATGCTCAACGAAGTTGCATTAGTGTCAAATGCAACCCATTTAGAAAAGGTTGCTTTCAAAAGGTTGCATTAGGGCTATTTTCTAGTAGTGATATGAGAGTTTGGTTGCGGGAAATATCGGAAATCCTATGTTATCAAAAGAGGATTATGATCAAATTGATGCAGAAGAAATGGAACTTATAGATATAAAGTGCTGTATGGCTAGTGTGTTGAGAAGAGCTGAGAAGTTTAAACAGATCACTGGAAGAGATGATTTCCGTGATGCTGGAACTTCACCTTTAGGTTTTGATAAATCTAAAGTTACTTGTTTTCGTTGCAGGGAGAAGGGGCATTTTAAACGAGAATGCACAAATCGCGAAGCAAGTGGAGCTCAAAATCCATTCGGAAACAATGATTATCATCGAAAAGCGATCTATCATCAAATTGCTCAAAAGCCACAAACTTCACATGCTAGGAAGGAGATCGAAGAGCCATCAATGAAAGCTTATCTAGTTCATCAAGACGATGAAAGAATTCTAGAAGGTTTTAATTGGGATGATTATTGTTATGGGTCATTTTCTAAGCATACATATCCTGACCAATATCCTGCCTTTGTTTGTTCGTTTGTGACCAGGATGCTGGAAGAGGATAAAACTGACATCTTGGGTAATATCCTCAGATTTGTTAATTAACCACGTGCAGGTTGAAGACTAAGACTTACCAACGGTCGAAAGGACTTCTTCTCCTCAAGACTCGGACGAATTTGTTGAAGAAGAGACGTTGAGCCCGAAAGACCAGGTCTACAACGTTCAATGAGGGAATATCCGGTGGATCCCGCAAGTTTAGGATAGTTTGTTGGTTTATCTTTACTATAAATAGATGTGGCGGATCAGTTTAAGGCACACACTTTTTCACCAGCACTTCCGTACACTTTTGCTCTCTAGCTGCTAGCAACCACTACACACAAACACTTGTATTCAAATTTCATTGTAACACTTAGTTGATCCGCACCACATCCTACATTGTATCCTGATATTTGAAGCAATAGAAGAACAAGGCAGCTGTGATTGTCAGCTCCCGAGGTTTTATGCCGGCGATCTAGATTGATCAAGGGCTTTCCTCGTACATCTCGTGTCATTTACTTTACTTTCTGCTCATTGTTTGATCAATAATACAGCTCGATATCCTGAGCCGTATCCCGAATACTGTTTTCATAAACAACTTAGCAAGCACATTTTCAACAACACTTTCTAGCACACTACCTCACTTAACTAATTTGATCATTAAATTGCTTAGGTAATTTTTTACCAAAACAATTTGGCGCCCACCGTGGGGCAAGTGGTGCTTTCTTTACTAAAAATCTTTATCAAATCGCTAATTAGTTTTCTGTTTTCAAAACTTTTTGCCACATTGTCCATAATGGCCTCAAGATCAAACATGAGTTCCTCTACTGTGTCTGCTATGACTTCTGCTACTACTGGTCCAGTACTTCCACCACCTCCTCCAAGGATGCAATCTTCTTCGCAACCTCAGGACGTTATCCCTACCCGGACTGTTCAGGGATCTGCTCCGATTTTGGCTTCTAATGATGAAATCCTAACCCTATTTGGGAGTGTGCAGGAACAAATGAGGCAGCAACAAGAAACAAACCAGATGCTGTTGAGGGAAATACAACTCCTGAAGTCCGGCTCGAGCAGACCTGCTGAGGATATCGTCACTCCATTACAGCCCAGAGCTTTAAACTTTAGTTCAGCCGTGTATACTGAGGATAATAGGGGGAATATTGTGCCCAGCCTCCCTCAGAATCCTACTCCTGAGATACCCTCCTCGGTTAGGATGTCTACCGTGAGGAGCTCGGGATATGTTTGGGGATATGGGCAGAATCCTCCGACCGGTAACGTATCTAATAATAATAATGCTATTACCACTAACAGTGTTGGATCTTTGCAGGATACAACTGTAACGTCAGAATTATCCAGGGAGCTTCAGAAATTAAAGGATATGATATCCAGTGTACCTGGGGTGGTGCAGCCAATTCCTGAAGTATCCCAGGATAGCCACAGGATATCTCGGTTCGTGCATCCTATATGTGATGCTGAAATCCCAAAAAGATTTCAGACTCCGAACATGAAGCTTTACGACGGAACCACGGATCCTGAAGAGCATATTGCCCAGTATAGGGAAAGGATGGAGATCAACCCTATCCCTCCAGATCTCAAGGAAGCTTGCCTGTGCAAGGGTTTCGGTTCTACTCTAACAGGATCAGCCTTGAAATGGCTGTTAAATGTTCCTCCGCATTCGATTACATCATTTGCCCACTTAGTCAATTTATTTAATAGTCAATTTTCTTGCAGTCGAAGTTTTGAAAAACTAACCAGTGATCTTTACAGGATAACTCAAGGACCTCAGGAATCCTTGAGGGATTATGTGAACAAATTCAGTCGAGAATCCTTGGATAACCCACATCTTGATGTTCCAACAGCTGTGCAAGCCTTTAAGATGGGGTTGCAAAAGGACTCTCAGTTTTATCAGGATCTTGTAATGAATCCCTGCAGGAATCTTGACGAAGCTCGTAACAGGGCTCTGAGATATATTCGATTGGAGGATGACAAGAAAATGCAAGAAAAGATGAATGCATCCTCAACATACGAATCGACTAACAGGAAATCAGAATCCTCATATAAGCCATATCGCTCCAAGCCATATGGTAGAAATGACAACAAGAGAGTGAATGTTGTTGAAGACGAGGATCCTGAAGAATGTCCTGAGTTATCTGAATATTGTTTTTCTGTTAATATACCTGAACTAATGTATGCTATGCAGGGTCTGGGAGATAAAGCCAGGTGGCCTCGGAAGAATCAACAAAAAGCTGATTGGAAGGATAAATCCAAATGGTGTGCCTTCCATGAGGATTTCGGACATATTACGGAGGATTGCATTGCTTTGAGGAAGGAAATAAGTTATCTTCTGAGCAAAGGATATCTAAAAGATCTCTTGGGAAGAAAAAAGAATAAAGGACAGGATACTGAAAAGGATCCTGAACGAGCAGCCTCACCTCCCCCGGATGCCAAGACAATCAACTTTATTTCGGGAGGATCAGATATTTGTGGGACTTCGTATTCGGCGGCGAAGAGACATGCAAAAGAAGCTAAGGCTGAGAGGGGAGACAAACCTGTCAAGATGACTACCCTCACAACCGACAAAATGATCACGTTTGACGCTGATGACAGGGATACTGTGCAGGATCCTCACCATGATGCTCTGGTAATAACGTTATATGTGGCTAACCATTTTGTACGCAGGATATTGGTTGACAATGGCAGTTCCGTCAACATAATCCAACTGGAGACTCTGAAGAGAATGAATGTGTCTCCGATGGATATCACCTCGAAGTCTACTGTGCTCGTTGGTTTCAGTGGAGAAGCTAGGAACACAGTGGGAGAGATAAAGCTGCCCGTATATGTCGAAGGAGTCAACAAGATGCAACGTTTCTGTGTGATGGATTCTCTATCCTACTATAACATCATCCTCGGAAGACCGTGGATTCATGATATGAAGGCCGTTCCATCAACATACCACCAATGCATTAAGATTCCTACCCCTTGGGGAGTTGTCAAAATCGATAGTGATCAGCAAGAAGCGAAAGAATGTTACTCATCCTCAATGAAATCCTCGGCCAAACCAAGTCCAGCATAGCAATTAAAGATACGAGCCCAGGATATCGTGGAGACTTCGGAGCAGGATGTGAAGAAAGTTATCCTGGACCAGGATAATCCTGATATCTCGGTGCTCGTAGGAACCAATATCTCTCAGGATATTGAAGAACAATTAATTAACTTTCTGAAATGCAGGATGTCTACATTCGCATGGAAGCATGAGGATATGACAGGTATATCAAAAGACATTATTACTCACAAGCTTGGAATTGACAGGTCATACAAGCCTATACAACAAAAGAGAAGGAAATTCGCCCCTGAACGGAATGCAATTATCCAAGAGGAAGTTGAAAGATTATTGAAGTCTAGAATGATTAGAGAAGTCAAATTCCCTAGATGGCTAGCAAATGTGGTAGTGGTTCAAAAGAAGAATGGGAAGTGGAGAGTTTGTGTAGACTACACAGACCTGAACAAAGCTTGTCCAAAAGACCCATTCCCTCTGCCTCATATAGACTCGATGGTGGATGCCACTGCCGGCCATGAAATGTTAACTTTCATGGATGCATCCTCAGGATTCCAGCAGATTCAAATGGAACCTTCAGACCAGGAGGATACTGCTTTCATGACACCAACAGGTATTTACTGTTATACTGCTATGCCCTTTGGTTTAAAAAATGCAGGTGCCACGTACCAGAGATTGGTGAACATGATGTTCAAAGACAAACTGGGGGACACCATGGAAGTGTATATCAATGATATGGTGGTGAAAGAGGGATAGAGCGTTTGATATCCTGGATCAATACAACATGAAGCTGAATCCTGCTAAATGCCATTTCGGAGTGGGGGCAGGAAAGTTTCTTGGATACGTGGTGACAAAAAGAGGGATAGAGGCGAGCCCGGAGCAGATTAAAGCTATCTTGAATATAAAGTCACCCTCGAATATGAAGGATGTTCAGCGGCTAACGGGACGAGTGGCAGCCTTGAATAGGTTTATTTCAAGATCCTCAGAAAAGTGTAAAGAATTCTATGATATCTTGAAAAAGAATAAGAAATTTGAATGGGGCGAGAAGCATGAAGCAGCTCTACAGGATTTGAAGCAGTATCTCTCAACCGCGCCTCTATTGATGAAACCTGAAGATGGCGAACCATTATCCCTGTATCTTGCAGTATCAGGGAATGCAGTAAGTGCAGTACTCGTAAAGGATCATGGAGGTCAGCAGTATCCTGTTTATTATGTTAGCAAAAGTTTGTTAAATGCTGAAACTAGATATTCTCACCTAGAAAAACTAATATTGGCTCTAGTAATGGCATCAACAAAGCTTAGACATTATTTTGAAACACATAGGATTCATGTTAAAACTAATTATCCTGTTAAGAATGTGCTTAGGAAACCGGAGATGTCGGGTAGAATGGCTAAGTGGTCGGTAAAATTAAGTGCCTATGATTTAATATATGAACCTAGAAATGCAATAAAGTCTCAGGCTCTAGCAGACTTTGTGGCTGATTTCAGTAGTGATATTCAAAATGAAGTAGACCTAGAAATGCAACAACTAGGAGAGAACTTAGAATCCTGGACATTATACACTGATGGTGCATCTAATGTAAGGGGTGTAGGTTTAGGAATACTACTAAAATTGCCACAGGGGGACATAATACCCCAGGCTGTCAGATGTGAATTCCCTGCTACTAACAATGAGGCAGAATATGAAGCTTTAATTACAGGATTAGAATTGGCTAAGAATATGAATATCAAGAATTTGCAAGTATATGTTGATTCCTTGTTAATTACTAATCATTTTAATGGATCCTATGCAGTCAAGGGTGAGAAACTAATTGAATACCTCGGTATTCTTAAAAAAATTAGTAGGATATTTCGATATTTTTACACTTGAACAGGTACCAAGAGAGGATAACGCCGAAGCAGACGCATTGGCAAACTTGGGATCATCAATCAGGATACCAGAAGGGACCCCGATACCGATATTACATATCCTGTATCCTGCAACGGATCCTCAGCATAAGGAAGTAGCAAGTATTCAAAATCCTGGAGTGGTGTATCCTGAAGAGGATCCTAAATCCTGGACAACTCCAATTATGAGATATCTCAAGGAAGGACATATCCCCGAAGATGAAAATCCTAAGGCATTTAGGATGAAGGTATCACGATTCACTATTATAAATAATATTTTAAATCTCTTGCAGGACCATACTTGAGATGCTTGGAGGATACTGAAGCCAAAGAAGTACTTCGGGATATACATGAAGGGGATTGTGGTAACCATACTAGGGGCAGGTCATTATTTTCGAAAGTATTAAGGACAGGATATTATTGGCCAACAATGAGAAAAGATGCCGCAGAGTATGCTCGAAGATGTGATGCATGTCAAAGACATAGTAACATAATGCATCAGCCCGCTGAACCGTTATATCCTATTGTTTCCCCTTGGCCATTTATGAAATGGGGCATGGATATAGTAGGAAAATTACCAAAGGCCCCGGGAGGAAAAGTCTTTATGCTAGCTATGACGGATTATTTCTCTAAGTGGGTTGAAGCTGAAGCCTTTGTTCAAGTTAGAGACCAAGAAGTAGTATCCTTCATAAAAAGGAATATCCTGACCAGGTTTGGGGTACCAGCTGAAATCATCTGTGATAATGGGTCCCAGTTTATAAGTAAGAGGACCACTGATTTCTGCAAGAGTTGGGGGATCAAAATGATAACGTCCACTCCAGTACACCCTCAAGCGAATGGGCAGGCAGAATCCTCAAACAAGATAATTGTCAACAATTTGAAAAAGAGACTTGGGGCTAAGAAGGGAAGATGGGCAGAAGAATTACCATTTGTCGTATGGGCTGACAGGACAACTGTGAAGAATGCTACTGGGCAAACTCCATTTTCCTTAGTATTTGGAGCAGAGGCAGTAATCCTGACAGAAATGACAATGCCCACTGTAAGATCTACCCTCAGTGATCCTGAACAGAATCCTGAAGCCTTGTGTCAAGATTTAGACACTATAGATGAAAAAAGAGATGCGGCAAGGCTAAGGATGGCAGCATATCAACAGAGAATATCCAGGGCATATAACAAGAACATTAGGACCAGAAGGTTTAAGGTTGGAGATTGGGTGCTAAGAAAGGCTTTTCAGAATACTACTAATCTTGCCGATGGCAAGCTAGCCCCAAAATGGGAAGGACCATACGAGGTTGAATCAGAAGCAGGAAAAGGAGCGCACAGACTCAAGAATATGGAGGGGGATATGCTACCAAGGTCCTGGAATGCTATACACCTCAAGCTCTATTTCAAGTGAGTTTAGAATTTAATTTCTAACTCGGGATGGTATGAACTCTACCTTTTTTAAATATGTTTGGTTTAATTTATTCTTTATAACCCAATACTGACTTAAGCATCGGAGGGGTGTTAGCCAAGCTAACACTCACCTTAGTTTACAATTGTTTTGCAAGATATGTTTCAGGATGTAGCTCCAGGATATGTGCTCAGGATAACTCGAAAGATTAGAGGATTGGCCCCCTCTCTCACGTTTCAGGGATACTGATCCCTTCACAGGTTGAAAGGTATTCACCTTTCTTCCGAATTGGGTTTAAACACCCCGCCTGGAGCGCAAGTAATTCAGGGATAGTTCAAGGTGGCGGGACCAGTCCATGTAAAAGTGGCTGACAATTTCGTCACTGTTGGCTATATCCTCAATCCTTGTCACACCCCGATTTCCACATGTTTCACCGGTGGGCCCGGTGGGGGATTTCCGTGACGATGTTGGCAACAATATAGTCAAACCACACAATTATATAATGCACAGCGGAAGAAAAAGATAAATATATTATATTCCGAATAAAAGTAATATCCAAGTATTACAACGGAAAGTAAGGGATCCACAGGCAGATCTATAAACATTGTTCTACAGACTTTAGACGCCTAGAACTTGCAAGATTCCTTATTAATGTCCTGAGCAGCTTCCAGCCTATTACGTACTTGTACCTGTCACTTAGACTTTTGAAAATACGTCAGTTTTCACTGGTAAATACACTCAACTGACTCATTTGAAAAGAGTGTAGGAAAATTGATTTAGATGCACCAGGCACAAATTATTTTGACACTTTTGATTAAAATGCACAGAGGCAAAATTAATCGTTTATAACTTGAGACAATCATAATTATGATCTTGTATACAGATTTACATGTTCGTTGTACGTTCAGGGCCCGATGTAGAAACCGAGTCATGATTAATAGACACATCACAAGTATAGGCCCACTGAGCGTGAGATACCGTTTCCCTTATGCAACTGTCAGGTGTATGCCTACACCCCGTGCATAAGACGTGACCATTTTATAATACAATGATGTCAAGGATATCCGGGACATGGTCATTAACCCCTAAAGGCTTTTATTTCAAACAATACAGATCAAACCGGGTTACCTCAATAACTTAATCACAATCCGATTAAATATTCAATACCCGACCAAGCGGTATTATTATACCGTATCCCAAGCCCGTATAGGGAAATAAGTTAAGAGTATTTACCTGAGCTAGCTCCTGTCTTAAAATAGCAAGAATAATAACTCAGCCGTATTCACTTAAGTAAGCGTAGGTACAATTTACCGGAAGGCTCTAGTCTGGAACGATGGTATAAATAACCAATTAGAATGCTAACGGGTCTTTAATTAAGCCTAAGCTTAGACCGGTTAGTCTTAAAGAATTGTTACGGTTTAATCGCGTGAAAGGCGAAAACCGTGAATGGAGTGTGATTTTGACCCAACAAGTTTGAAGACTTGTTTCATATGGGTATAACAATCATACTCTGTATTTTGGGGTCAAAACAATATGGTTTGACCCGCATCGGCTAATTCATGTAAACTAGTTACGTACGCCGAACCGTACGCGCAAAAGGCGCATCGGGTAACCGTAAGAGTCTTACGCTTGTTTCCTAAGTTAATATGCCTTAAAGAGGTTGTGGTATCAGTAGGATACCTTCCGTAATGCCCGTAACGAGTTTTTGTCCTTTATACGCCCCGTAGGGGTTTTTCGGTCATTTTAAAGATTCTTAAACGGGTTTATGAGTTCTACAGGGAATCTGAGTTTCCCGACCAGTTTATAAAGTCTAAAATACTTCATTTATTATTTAAAATCAGTAGCAACTGGAATCGGGTTAAAAGACCTTATAGAACTCAAGTTACGGCCCAAAAGGGTATATTCGGTATTTACCGAACCGTAGCCATAACCGTAGGTTATGAGCAGGGTAAAAATGATTAAAAATCTTTAAAAATCCCCAAATATTATTTTACAACAGTAGGTAAAAGTTTTTGGGGACGAAATCTTGGTTTAGGTAGGCGTTATGCTAAATGCGCTATTTAATTACCAAAGTTCCGAAATTTGCGCCATTTGGCATAACTCCTATTCTGGACCTCGGATTGACATGAAATTTTTGGGCCATGCTTAGAAATCAGTAACCAAGGTCATGATCCGTTCACATGTCCGAAAACCTCGTTTAAATTTATAAAGGGCGTTACGGTCAACTTTTAGGCGATTAGCGGAAATGCGTAAAAGACTCGGACACACAATGAACCGGTCACGGAGGGTTATACCATCATGTAACCTGGTCCTAAGAGAGTCCTAAGGCATATCTATACCTCACTAAAACGGGTCAGAACTGAAGTCAATGCAAAAGTCAAACTTTTGCGACATTCGGCTCCGAACCGGTTCAATATAGCAAATGGTCGATTCAAACGAGCGCAAACAAGTTTATATACTTAATATCATGTTTTAAGAGTGTCTAAACAGGTTTCATAGCATATACATTACAGATTATGCAAGATTCGCCAAAACGACATTCTGTTGACTTTTTTAGGTGCACGTTTGACTCGACATTTGACATGGTTAGAGTGGTGATCAGGGGAAACCCTTTTAGGGGTTTATTACCCACATAAATACCAACTCATAACTACTTTTGATCCGCAATAAGACTGAGCCATTACGGATTTATTTTGAAGTCAAACCGTAGTTACGACGGTTTGGTTTCTAGTAGTTATCTAAGCATAAATCAAACTACAAAGGATCTAGACGACTTACAGAAGTTGGGTCTTGCTTAGAGTATACAGAGAAATGCTTGAGAGCCTTTAGAATGACCAGAGGAGTGTGTTTTGAGTTGTGTGTTGGTTATGAACCAAACATGCCCTTTTATAGTAAGGTTTCACAACAAATTTTGACACACAAGTCCCCCAACTAACCCCAACCTTCCAACATGTGTCCCTAGTGTTTAGGAGTTGTTTAGGGGTCACTTTGAAGGTTTAAATGCAGGTCTTGGCTTTTAGAAGGCTGAACAGCCAAGTTAAGCATGTTTCTGCATCTGGGCGCCTGACGCGGCCCGCATGGGGGAACCATGCACCTTGTACGCGGGTCGCCTGGTTTTTAAAATCATGCGCGTATTTTAGGGGGCTCGCGGCCCGCCTTCACTTACCCCAAATCTCAACGCGGGTCGCGAGAGGGTGGTTTTTCAAGGCTTTTAAATCTTTTGAAATGATTACGAGAATCTGGTAATTAATAACGAAATCTTTCGTAATCATTAACCTGACCTTTCGGGTTTTGAAGGGGTAACTTGAATATTTTATAATCATGACTAAATCTTGGTAATAATGATAAAATCTTTAGTAATAAATAATGAAATCTTTAGTAATCATCAACTTGACCTTTCGGGTTTTGAAGGGGTAACTTGAATATTTTATAATCATGACTAAATCTTGGTAATAATGATAAAATTTTTAGTAATAAATAATGAAATCTTTAGTAATCATCAACTTGACCTTTCGGGTTTTGAAGGGGTAACTTGAATCTTTTATAATCATGATCAGAATCTTTGTAATTAATAACCTGACCTTTCGGAACCGAAGGGGCAACTTTGCGATTTGGCCCTTGGTTATTTATAACTAAGGGCCTCGTGTTATTTATATGTATTATTCAGTCCCTTGGTTATTTTCAATATTATTAGAAAGGTTTTAACTTTTATTATTGACGCTTTTTACCCCTCGCATACGGATTTGATCATAACTTTCTCGTTTTAAAACGGAACTTCGCGAAATTTATATATTATATTCTAGTGAGCGTATTTTACTGTTACGAAGCCTCGGGTTCGTTAAATGGTCACTCAGAGGTATAATTAAACATGTTGACACGTTTAACCCCTATAGCTTGTAATCTCTCACTTTCTTTCGCGTTTCGTTTCCGTACGATCCATGATTTATCCGTTTGAAGGTACGAGCATCATTTAGGGATACTATAAAGTATATTACCCTTGATTGACATTTATAATCCTCGAATTTACATATATTCAAGGTTTGTCAATTTTAGTCCTTCAATGCCACGTGTAAACTTAGGACACGTGTCGGCACATTATTGGACGCAAAAATTTCGAGGTGTTACATCCTCACCCCCTTAAAATAAATCTCGACCCGAGATTTACTCAAATAATTTGGGGTATTTTTCTTTCATCGTGGATTCAACTTCCCACGTATTTTCGGGATCTCTCCGGGCATCCCATTTAACCTTTACTATAGGCACATGTTTTCTTCTAAGCTTCTTCACCTGTCGGTCTTTAATTGACAAGGCTTTACCACAAACTTCAAGCTCTCATTTATACGTTCATCAGTATGAGGTATCATCAATGATCCATCGATGAAGCATTTCTTTAGATTGCAGATGCGGAGCACATTGTGAACTCCATTGAGCTCTTCCGGTAAGTTTGACTTATAGGCGTCGGACCCGACACATTTGGTAACATTGAAAGGTCCTATTTATCTCGGGCTTAGCTTGCCTTTCTTCCAAACCGCATCACTCCAATTAATGATTCTGGGTCTACGTACTCTTCTGCCTATCTCGGGCAGACTTGAGTTGGCCTCGAGTCTGGACAATCTTGTCCGTTATTTCGAAGGCTATTTCTGGTCCTGATAGTTGGACCTTTACAATATCCGTCCAACATACAGGCGATCTATACTTACTACCGTATATGCCTCGAAAGGCGCAGCCTTTATGCCGGTACGGTAGTTATTGTTGTAGGAGAATTCGATTAGTGGTAGGTCTCATATTAATGATGCAGTCCTAAACGGGATATGCATCTTAACCCTTCTCACCTTTCGGGAGATAAACAGGATAATCTTAGAAAGAGATAATCGAGATACAGGGAGACTACAGAGACTTTCCATATTTCAGGCTCCTGTTCCTTCATTATTATTTGTGTTAATACGTGATATGTTTATGTTATAAGTCCATGAATTCCTTATTTCGGAACGCTTTACTTGGACAATATTATGGATATCTTCTTCGAATACTACTAGTCGATATTTGTATACTATGATCATTGGGGTAGTTCCGGGGTTCCATGTATTAACTTCCATACTGATCAGGCATGGAAATAATCTATGGGACACGCCAGTATACGCCAATCCTCATATGGTACTTTTATCAAACATAGTTTGGCATTCGTAGGTGATAGAAAAACAATGAGAAATAATAACATATGTTGTCGTACTCTATTGCGAAGAAAGAGTACTTTTAGATTTTTCGGAAGGATTCTTATGAATTTTCCATCCGTAGGTTTTTACATTATGCTAAATATATAGGGTTTTATGAAACGTTTGTAAAAAGCTTGCTATATTTATTGTTTATGAAGGATTTATTGGTATCTGATTCAAAATAAAACTTTTGGCATTTAAATTTATGATAAAGGTTAGGGAAAGTACTCCAGATTTCTAATGCCATTAAAACAATTTATTAGTTGCAAACCAACAACTGTTACTCTTTATCTAGATGGCCTTAATATATACTAACCATGGTATTTATAGACCATATAGGTTAATATAGTACTAACATTCTCAATGAACGTTATTTAATATATATATATATATATATATATATATATATATATATATATATATATATATATATATATATATATATATATATATATATATATATATATATATATATTCATTATGTTTAGTCTAGGTCATGAAAGACCATAAACGGCATTTAAGGTTCGGCCGAATTCATCATTTTCTTGACAGGGGATCAAAACGTCACTTCTGTCTTTATTATATTGATGAATTTTTGGACAGCTCAAAAGTCTGCCACGAGGATATCAGAACAGAGTGATTTTTAATAGATACAACATCGATCTAAGATTTGTTGGAGCATTTTCTTAGGTACAAATGACAAATTCCTATCTCATATCAAATGATTGAGATCCTAAACATGCGGAGTCAATAGTTCTCAACAAATATGATCTCTTATGGAATTATATGTGCCAGTAGTAACTATTTTCTTCATAACCGTTTGATAAGAAAGGTACCCGCTGTATCCTTATAATACTGCACCATCTTCTGGCCGTTCATTCCGAAGACTCATGCGTTTGTTCTTTTGGCTTCTTCGGGTTTCTTCTGATTCTTAGGGCAGTTGGTCTTGACATGCCCCCTCTCGTTACAACCGTAACAGGTTGCATCTTTTAGCTTTTCGCAATCCAGGGTTTTATGTTCCTGTGATTTGCAAATCCCACAAGGTAGGGGCTGAGATTCGAATCTGCATTTCCCGAGGTGGTATTTCCTACAGGTTTCGCACTTGGTCTTCTCAACCGACTGCTGACTGTCTCTTTTTAACCCGGAACTCTTCCTATCGGAGCGACGAGAATTCTCATCCTCCCTTTTTCTCTTTCCATTTTCAGAGGCCTTGGCAGCCATGCCTCTGACTATATCAAGTGTAAGAGATAGCGACAGGTCTGCCGCTGACCTGAACGTAGCAGGCCTTGAGGCCTTAACACTGGCCTTGATTTCTGGGGCTAAACCCCCAATGAAGCGAGCAATCCTCTTTGGTTCCGGTGTTACTAGGTAAGGAACCAGTCTGGACAGTGTATTGAAATTGGTGAGGTACGCTTGACAATCTAAATTTGTCATAACCAAGGATATAAAGCCAGCTTCAATTTTCTCAATTTCATGTTGAGGACAGTAATTCTCTTTGATAAGAGTAACGAACTGATCCCAAGTCATGTTGTACAAAGGGATTTTCCCGGTGGCTTGAATCAACGACCGCCACCAGGCTAAGGCCTCACCCTTAAATGATTGCGACACGAACTTGACCACATCCCTCTCAGCGCATCCGCTGATGTCCACAACCGTATCCATTTCATCTAACCATGTCATACAATCTACAGCTCCATTCTCCCCAGTGAAATCCCGGGGTTTACATGAAACAAAGTACTTGTAGGAGAAACCCTTATCATGGGGTCCTTGATTCAGTATGATCTGTTGAGACGGATCGCTGTGATTATTAGAAGAGTGACGCTCGTCATCTTCCTTCTTGGGTTCATCCTTCTTGGAAGGAGGCTTCGAATGTGGTATAGATAGGGTCCTACTACGAGTCCCACTATACTCTTCGTACTGCCGCTCTAAGGCCTTCTTAACTGCGTCGTCTACCAACGCTTTTAGTTCAGCACCCGTTAAATTCATTCGGGTGTTATCATTGTTCTCCATTGGGTGGCTATTAATTTTATCTGAGCCAGCCATTTAATTGAACTGTTACATAAAACAAGGACAATAGTTTACTTGGGAGCTTATTATGGAATTGTCTTTTATGGCAATTCATTAACCATGGTAACGGAGACCATATTTGGTTAATTTATTAATCACATTTGTTTAGGATTTGTATTATAACTTAACCTAATTATAAAAACAATAACAGTTTTACTAGTGGCACGAAAGGCCTAGTCACATGGACGGTTTAATTTATAAGTCATGATTTCAGAGAATCAAGGTATTAAGGTTTGAATCGCATTCAGTACCTTCTCTTGACAGGGAGTTGTAGACTTCAACTGTCTTTTGTCTTTTAGGACAATAGGTATAACCCGTGGGCATTTCCCTTCTGAGGGATGGTTATAATATGATCATCTTCTCAGATGCTATTAGTCGAGATCGTATGGATCCTACCGATTATTTTGCTTGGACCTGGTCCAACACTTTTAGACAGGAGGTCACAGACCACCACTGTCATTGTCTTATCGGACAACAAGTTTAGCCCGTAGGCACTTCGTCACTATCGGATGTTTATAATGTGATCATCTTATAGGATGACACAAGCCGTGATTTCTAAATCACTAGGCCAGATAAGAAAATTGGAAGAATCCAATATAAGGATGACTGTTGTGATTTTCCCGAATCACATTTGTCAATAGTGTTAACACGTGCTTAGGTGTTAACAAGGATCTGAATCCCTTGAGTAGGTTTCACCATCTTGGCCGTGTAGGCTAGGTCTCACCTTTAAGATTCTTTTTAAACTGCATACTGGCAGGGAAAAGAGGGATGTTTATTTTATTCAGGATTTTTATCATAAATCCTAATTTAATATTATATAATTATGGCACAAGAGACCAAGTCACAGGGACAACTTTATATTATCAACCTTGATTTTGTAGAATTAAGGTATTTAGGCCTGAACGTGTTCTTGCCTTTTCTTGACAGGGAGTTGTAAGTTACGACTGTCTTTATTAAAATTTCTGGCATGGGGGCCTATCAATTAACATCTCGTAAGATGTTAAGACAGATAGTCATTGCACTGATGATACGTTCAGCGGTCACAGTAATGACATGACGACATGATCAGTGCCATTAATTTAATCAACTGTCGTTCAGTGGTCATAATAATGACATGACGGCAGGATTAGCACTTAATTTAATCAACTGACGTTCAGTGGTCATAATAATGACATGACGACAGGATTTGCACTTAATTTGATCAACTGTCGTTCAGTGGTCATAATAATGACTTGACGACAGGATTTGCACTTAATTTGATCAACTGACGTTCAGTGGTCATAATAATGACATGACGACAGGATTTGCACTTAATTTGATCAACTGACGTTCAGTGGTCATAATAATGACATGACGGCAGGATTAGCACTTAATTTAATCAACTGTCGTTCATTGGTCATAATAATGACATGACGGCAGGATTAGCACTTAATTTGATCAACTGTCGTTCAGTGGTCATAATAATGACATGACGACAGGATTAGTACTTTAATTTAAATCAACTGTCATTCAGTGGTCATAATAATGACATGACGACAGGATTATCGTCTAGAGGGCTTTGAGCATAGCTCATCCCCTTAGGATGGGGAATTTCAAAAGATCACAATTGTTGATGTCGCAATCGGACAGTGTATTATAGCCCGTGGCACTTCCTCCTTAAGGGATGATTATTTTAATAAGGAAGGTTTGGAATAACCCAATCTAGGGATGACTTACGTGATTTTATCGAACCACGTTTGCCAGGAGTGTTAACATTTTACGGATGTTAACAAGGATTTGAATCTCTTGAATAGGTCCTACCATCTTGGCCTCGTCATATAGGCTAGGTTTACCCTTGAGATTTCTTTTTAAAAATGCCTACTGGCAGGGAAGGAAGGATATTTATTTTATTTAGGATCTTATCATAAATCCTAATTTATAAGTTAATAATAGCACAATTGGCCTAGTCGCGTAGACAAGTTTAATTTATAAGCCATGATCGTCTGGGATCGAGGCATTTAGTAATAACACAAAAGGCTTAGTCACAAGGACATATATAATTTATAAGCTATGATTTCAGAGAATCACAGCATGAAGGTATTCTGGCACAATAGGCCTAGTCACTAGGACATTTATACCTTATAAGCTAGGATTTCAGAGAATCAAAGCCTTGAGGTTTGAACCTAGTTCATTACCTTTTTCTGACAGGGAGTCATAGACTACCACTGCCCTTTTGTTTTATATGACAATTTGTATGGCCTGTAGGCTCTACACCACTAATGGATGTTTTAATAAGTTTGGCCCGTAGGCACTACATCACTAATGGATGTTTTAATAAGTTTGGCCCGTAGGCACTACATCACTAATGGATGTTTTAATAAGTTTGGCCCGTAGGCACTACATCACTAATGGATGTTTTAATAAGTTTGGCCCGTAGGCACTACATCACCAATGGATGTTTTAATAAATTTGGCCCGTAGGCACTACATCACTAATGGATGTTTTAATAAGTTTGGCCCGTAGGCACTACATCACCAATGGATGTTTTAATAAGTTTGGCCCGTAGGCACTACATCACTAATGGATGTTTTAATAAGTTTGGCCCGTAGGCA
This sequence comes from Helianthus annuus, assembly GCF_002127325.2. NCBI lineage: Eukaryota > Viridiplantae > Streptophyta > Magnoliopsida > Asterales > Asteraceae > Helianthus > Helianthus annuus. The sequence goes on along the minus strand of NC_035447.2, from coordinate 101,705,986 downwards.
CTACACCACTAATGGATGTTTTAATAAGTGATCATCTTTATTGATGACTTAACCCATGATTTATGAATCATTTATTTGGGTTTTGAAATCCTTTAAAGGATTATTGTATAAGAATGACGTGTGCGATTTTAACGAATCACATCTGCCATGATTTGTTAACATGCTTACATAGGTTAACAGCGAATCTGAATCTTTTAATTAGGTCGTACCATCATGACCGGATCTTAAAAGACACCAGGCTAGGTTTCACCCCCTTAAGATTCTTTATTTAGGCAGATCAAATAAAAGGAATGGTTTTGATTTATTTAATATTTCTTATTTAGAATGAAAGTCTAAACTTAATCATTCCATTATATAAAAGTGGAAGTATAAAGTTGCCCTAAGCGGGACTTGAAAGGAATAATGTTGTCCTCGCAGGGACTGAAAGATAATTATGTCCTTATAAGGACTAATAAGGAAACAATCTTCAGTATAAGGAGTTCCTTCTTCATTTTATTTCTGAATACTTTCTCCTTGGATGTTCGTTTCATTTTAACCGCGGTACGAAGCTCAGCATCTCAGGACCCCGGGTGTGGAGAACTCCTATTATGGCTTCTTCGCTTGGCGACGTATCCAATATAAAAATAATGGAAGCAGTAAATTCTAGTTTAGAATCGGGAGTATTCCTATGTTAAGTCTAGACTCGAATATGTGCAATTGTGTCATTGAGATTAAACACAAAAGACTAGTGTTCAATTCACTCAATGTTGGCTCTGATACCAACCTGTCACACCCCGATTTCCACGTGTTTCACCGGTGGGCCCGGTGGGGGATTTCCGTGACGATGTTGGCAACAATATAGTCAAACCACACAATTATATAATGCACAGCGGAAGCAAAAGATAAATATATTATATTCCGAATAAAAGTAATATCCAAGTATTACAACGGAAAGTAAGGGATCCACAGGCAGATCTATAAACATTGTTCTACAGACTTTAGACGCCTAGAACTTGCAAGATTCCTTATTAATGTCCTGAGCAGCTTCCAGCCTATTACGTACTTGTACCTGTCACTTAGACTTTTGAAAATACGTCAGTTTTCACTGGTAAATACACTCAACTGACTCATTTGAAAAGAGTGTAGGAAAATTGATTTAGATGCACCAGGCACAAATTATTTTGACACTTTTGATTAAAATGCACAGAGGCAAAATTAATCGTTTATAACTTGAGACAATCATAATTATGATCTTGTATACAGATTTACATGTTCGTTGTACGTTCAGGGCCCGATGTAGAAACCGAGTCATGATTAATAGACACATCACAAGTATAGGCCCACTGAGCGTGAGATACCGTTTCCCTTATGCAACTGTCAGGTGTATGCCTACACCCCGTGCATAAGACGTGACCATTTTATAATACAATGATGTCAAGGATATCCGGGACATGGTCATTAACCCCTAAAGGCTTTTATTTCAAACAATACAGATCAAACCGGGTTACCTCAATAACTTAATCACAATCCGATTAAATATTCAATACCCGACCAAGCGGTATTATTATACCGTATCCCAAGCCCGTATAGGGAAATAAGTTAAGAGTATTTACCTGAGCTAGCTCCTGTCTTAAAATAGCAAGAATAATAACTCAGCCGTATTCACTTAAGTAAGCGTAGGTACAATTTACCGGAAGGCTCTAGTCTGGAACGATGGTATAAATAACCAATTAGAATGCTAACGGGTCTTTAATTAAGCCTAAGCTTAGACCGGTTAGTCTTAAAGAATTGTTACGGTTTAATCGCGTGAAAGGCGAAAACCGTGAATGGAGTGTGATTTTGACCCAACAAGTTTGAAGACTTGTTTCATATGGGTATAACAATCATACTCTGTATTTTGGGGTCAAAACAATATGGTTTGACCCGCATCGGCTAATTCATGTAAACTAGTTACGTACGCCGAACCGTACGCGCAAAAGGCGCATCGGGTAACCGTAAGAGTCTTACGCTTGTTTCCTAAGTTAATATGCCTTAAAGAGGTTGTGGTATCAGTAGGATACCTTCCGTAATGCCCGTAACGAGTTTTTGTCCTTTATACGCCCCGTAGGGGTTTTTCGGTCATTTTAAAGATTCTTAAAGGGGTTTATGAGTTCTACAGGGAATCTGAGTTTCCCGACCAGTTTATAAAGTCTAAAATACTTTATTTATTATCTAAAATCAGTAGCAACTGGAATCGGGTCAAAAGACCTTATAGAACTCAAGTTACGGCCCAAAAGGGTATATTCGGTATTTACCGAACCATAGCCATAACCGTAGGTTATGAGCAGGGTAAAAATGATTAAAAATCTTTAAAAATCCCCAAATATTATTTTACAACAGTAGGTAAAAGTTTTTGGGGACGAAATCTTGGTTTAGGTAGGCGTTATGCTAAATGCGCTATTTAATTACCAAAGTTCCGAAATTTGCGCCATTTGGCATAACTCCTATTCTGGACCTCGGATTGACATGAAATTTTTGGGCCATGCTTAGAAATCAGTAACCAAGGTCATGATCCGTTCACATGTCCGAAAACCTCGTTTAAATTTATAAAGGGCGTTACGGTCAACTTTTAGGCGATTAGCGGAAATGCGTAAAAGACTCGGACACACAATGAACCGGTCACAGAGGGTTATACCATCATGTAACCTGGTCCTAAGAGAGTCCTAAGGCATATCTATACCTCACTAAAACGGGTCAGAACTGAAGTCAATGCAAAAGTCAAACTTTTGCGACATTCGGCTCCGAACCGGTTCAATATAGCAAATGGTCGATTCAAACGAGCGCAAACAAGTTTATATACTTAATATCATGTTTTAAGAGTGTCTAAACAGGTTTCATAGCATATACATTACAGATTATGCAAGATTCGCCAAAACGACATTCTGTTGACTTTTTTAGGTGCACGTTTGACTCGACATTTGACATGGTTAGAGTGGTGATCAGGGGAAACCCTTTTAGGGGTTTATTACCCACATAAATACCAACTCATAACTACTTTTGATCCGCAATAAGACTGAGCCATTACGGATTTATTTTGAAGTCAAACCGTAGTTACGACGATTTGGTTTCTAGTAGTTATCTAAGCATAAATCAAACTACAAAGGATCTAGACGACTTACAGAAGTTGGGTCTTGCTTAGAGTATACAGAGAAATGCTTGAGAGCCTTTAGAATGACCAGAGGAGTGTGTTTTGAGTTGTGTGTTGGTTATGAACCAAACATGCCCTTTTATAGTAAGGTTTCACAACAAATTTTGACACACAAGTCCCCCAACTAACCCCAACCTTCCAACATGTGTCCCTAGTGTTTAGGAGTTGTTTAGGGGTCACTTTGAAGGTTTAAATGCAGGTCTTGGCTTTTAGAAGGCTGAACAACCAAGTTAAGCATGTTTCTGCATCTGGGCGCCTGACGCGGCCCGCATGGGGGAACCATGCACCTTGTACGCGGGTCGCCTGGTTTTTAAAATCATGCGCGTATTTTAGGGGGCTCGCGGCCCGCCTTCACTTACCCCAAATCTCAACGCGGGTCGCGAGAGGGTGGTTTTTCAAGGCTTTTAAATCTTTTGAAATGATTACGAGAATCTGGTAATTAATAACGAAATCTTTCGTAATCATTAACCTGACCTTTCGGGTTTTGAAGGGGTAACTTGAATATTTTATAATCATGACTAAATCTTGGTAATAATGATAAAATCTTTAGTAATAAATAATGAAATCTTTAGTAATCATCAACTTGACCTTTCGGGTTTTGAAGGGGTAACTTGAATCTTTTATAATCATGATCAGAATCTTTGTAATTAATAACCTGACCTTTCGGAACCGAAGGGGCAACTTTGCGATTTGGCCCTTGGTTATTTATAACTAAGGGCCTCGTGTTATTTATATGTATTATTCAGTCCCTTGGTTATTTTCAATATTATTAGAAAGGTTTTAACTTTTATTATTGACGCTTTTTACCCCTCGCATACGGATTTGATCATAACTTTCTCGTTTTAAAACGGAACTTCGCGAAATTTATATATTATATTCTAGTGAGCGTATTTTACTGTTACGAAGCCTCGGGTTCGTTAAATGGTCACTCAGAGGTATAATTAAACATGTTGACACGTTTAACCCCTATAGCTTGTAATCTCTCACTTTCTTTCGCGTTTCATTTCCGTACGATCCATGATTTATCCGTTTGAAGGTACGAGCATCATTTAGGGATACTATAAAGTATATTACCCTTGATTGACATTTATAATCCTCGAATTTACATATATTCAAGGTTTGTCAATTTTAGTCCTTCAATGCCACGTGTAAACTTAGGACACGTGTCGGCACATTATTGGACGCAAAAATTTCGAGGTGTTACAATCCTAAAGGTATATGAGGATTGATCACCCTCTCTCACGAAAGGGTATTTTCATACTCTCTAAGGTTTAAAGGTTTTCACCTTTCTAAGTCTTGGAGTTTATACACTCCCGCCTGTAGCGCATGAAAATTTGGGATTTTCCCCAAGATATAAGGGATTTATCTCCAGTACACCTTTGGGTTTTGCCCTTGGACATAAAAAATTGCTTAAACAATTTATTTGAAGGCATTGTACACAGGGGACATTCCCATTAAGGTGGTGGTGCAAAAGATAAAAAGATAGGATTTGGAACTAATGCACTAAGTACCTTGCACAGGGGACATCTTTATGGGAAGAATGGCAAAGGGATTGAAGTTTGATAATAGGTTTATATCCTATCTATGGTATGATCTTTCCTTTGTAAACATCGTTTAAGTGTTTAAGTGACATTATGTTTTATAAAAAGGACAAATATCCTGATATATTCTCAAAGTCTTTTTCAGAATATTTGATTAGGGTGTTTGAAACTAATAATAGTTTGGGATTTTGATCATTTAAGAGTGGTTATTAATCAAAAACTTTCTACGAAGCTGAAGTGATGTTTGTAAGTTCTATCTAATAAAAAGTTTACAGTATATTGCTGAGGATACTGATCAGGATATATTGTAAGATAACAATATGGAATTTTTTGCAAAACTAAGAGTTACGCTAAGTAATGCAAGGTGACAAAAAATAAGTCAAAAGATGGTTATATTATTAACGAGTCAAAAGTTGTGCTTTTGGTTTCACCTCAAACCGAGGCCCATCCGCCAAAAGCACGATTAGTTTTTATCATATCTGTGTAACGGTTGCAGGATATATTTCAAAACAGGACCTGACCACCTACAACCGTTATCACGTTCAAAACAAGTTATACTAGTTGATGACCAAAGGCTTCGTCCTAAAACCAAGGACCCATCCACCTTTGGTCATCCCATTGTTCTAGTGCAGGAAATGTAAATTGTTCAAAAGCAGGAAAAGTAAATTGTTCAGACAAACACAACCATCAAATTTAAAAAGTGGGCTCCGGCCTAGGCATAAACATCCATCATCACCCACTTCGCTGCTTTCAAGGGGCAGCTCCCTCTTCCATCATGTCCTCTCCGGCAGCATCTCCTCCAGCATTCATCCCAGCCTTATCAGCAGCATCCCCACCAACATCCTTTGTAGCACCAGCATCACCTACCTTCTCGGTCACCTTAGTGGGTTCCTCTGCAGCAGGTTTTGAGGAGGGCTCCACGGGGTTGCCACCAAGATCCTTCAGTTTCATCTCCCAGACCTTGATGTTCCAGGAAGGGCATTCAAAGCCCAAAGCTTTGGCCTCGTATGCCATTTAGCCTGGCCTGGAGGAGGGAGATGACAACTGAATTCTTAAGGCTCTCCCGGTATGAGGCCATATCCTGCTCATGCTGAACCTGGGCTGCGTCGTACTTGGCTTGAGCTTCTTGAGTGATCTTCTGGACGGTGGACTGATGGTCTTGAGTCATGGCCTTGTATTTGGCTTCATAATGCTCCGATTTGGCGGTGGCGATTGCTGCTTGGTCAGCGATAGTAGCCTCAGCCTTCTTCAGTTGGCTCTCCAACATGACGTTCGAGCCACATGCGTCCTCGTAAAGAAATACCAGGCGTTCGAGGCCCTGTAAGGTAGGTAAACAGGTATCAGCCTAAACTAACATTTATAATTAGCATATGATGCAGGATATAAGTCGGAATACTAACCTGATTGAGGAAACCTGTCATGAATTTGCTGGAATCCATGAACCCGTGATCCTCATATGGGAATACATGGGGAATAGGAGGATGATCTGCTTCCTTCCTCTTCCGGGAGCTGGAGGCCCGGGTCCTGGACGCTGGAGGAGCTTTGGGAGCGGTGGTGGTCTTTGAACTGCTGGGCTTCAGAGTGTTGGTTGGATTTGGGTTAATTTCTTGTTTGATGGGTGCAAGGCTGGAATAACTGTCCAACTCATCAAGCTGGAAGCCTTCGAGGTTGATGACCGGCACTGTGTCAAGGGAGAAATGTTTAATTTATGTCATTTATATCTTATAATCAAATTGCTCATCTATACTTACCGGACATTTCTGAACTGGATTTCTGACTTGAGCTTGTGAGAGACAGGGAGAAGGTTCTTTCGGAGGCAGGAAGACGGTAAATCTCTTTGATCCTGGATTGTGATTCTGCACTTGGGGGTGCCAGGTCTCTGAAATTCGCTGCATGAAAATTAGGATATCAGTCAGAATACAGTTAAGAATATATTTGGGGGTGCTCCTAAAACCCTAGATCCTACCCTTGGTTAGCCAACTAACTGGCAGGTCAAGACCCCCGTCGATGGAGTCCCTCTTTACGAAAAAGAACTTTCGTTGCCACTGATCTTCGTTCTTGGTGGCTTTAAGTATCAAGGGATTTTTGGAAGTGGAAAACAAGAGAAAACGACTACTTCCATGAGATCTCAATCGGTATGCTATGGGAAGGTCTTCAATGCACAAGTTAGGGCAATGACGAGATTTGATTTGGTCAAGTACCATCAAAATCCGCCAGACCATTGGCATGGTTTGGGCGTAACTGAGACCGGTGAGCTCGAAGAAACGAGAAATAAAGGGTGGAAATGGATACCGGAGTCCTAAAGAGAAGGGGTAGGCAAAGAAGCAAACCCACTCATTCGATGACGCGTCTGATCGGACTTCCCGATCGAAGGGGCGAATGACAGTTCCGGTGGGAAAAGCGCCGGAGTCCTTCAAAGCGGCGATATCGGCATTGTTAAAAGAGCAGATCTCTTTTTCTGGTTCTCGGATGAGATTTTGGCTCACGAGGGTTGGGATCGGATCGTTCGGGCGAGATCTTGTTCGCGATGCCATGAGGAATATCAAGCAAATAATAAGGAATTCAAAGAAAGTAGAAGATGAGAGAGAGGACGGATACCTGAAAATTGCTTGAAGAAGGATGATAATAATGAGAGATATCTCAGTTAATTATAGGCTGGATATAGGGGGTGAAGTGTAAAAGAAGTATGGGAAGTTGCACAAGGTCACCTCAAATGTCATTTCATTATAAATGCCTTGGTTTGCGAGATAAGATTTTCGAAATATATCCGTTGGATTGGTACACCAACAGATATATTTGGGGACAACTGTTATGGGTCATTTTCTAAGCATACATATCCTGACCAATATCCTGCCTTTGTTTGTTCGTTTGTGACCAGGATGCTGTAAGAGGATATTACTGACATCTTGGGTAATATCCTGAGATTTGTTAATTAACCACGTGCAGGTTGAAGACTAAGACTTACCAACGGTCGAAAGGACTTCTTCTCCTCAAGACTCGGACGAATTTGTTGAAGAAGAGACGTTGAGCCCGAAAGACCAGGTCTACAACGTTCAATGAGGGAATATCCAGTGGATCCCACAAGTTTAGGATAGTTTGTTGGTTTATCTTTACTATAAATAGATGTGGCGGATCAGTTTAAGGCACACACTTTTTCACCAGCACTTCCGTACACTTTTGCTCTCTAGCTGCTAGCAACCACTACACACAAACACTTGTATTCAAATTTCATTGTAACACTTAGTTGATCCGCACCACATCCTGCACTGTATCCTGATATTTGAAGCAATAGAAGAACAAGGCAGCTGCGATTGTCAGCTCCCGAGGTTTTATGCTGGCGATCTAGATTGATCAAGGGCTTTCCTCGTACATCTCGTGTCATTTACTTTACTTTCTGCTCATTGTTTGATCAATGATACAGCTCGATATCCTGAGCCGTATCCCGAATACTGTTTTCACAAACAACTTAGCAAGCACATTTTCAACAACACTTTCTAGCACACTACCTCACTTAACTAATTTGATCATTAAATTGCTTAGGTAATTTTTGACCAAAGCAATTATGATCCTAACAGACCTTCATATTCTAAAGCATTTGTTGCTCAAATTTTTGAAGATTCAACTGCTGAAGAAGAACTAGCATATGCTTATTACGAATCCCAACAATTCAATCCTAAAAAGGAAGAAGGAGAACTAGTTTCAAAAGAAGAAGCTTCAGAAAAGGCACCAATCTTTGATCACTCATCAAATGAAGAGAGTGATAATGATAGTGAAGAAATTCGAAAGCTTGAATATTATAAAAGAGAATTTTCACCTGACAGGTATAATTTGTATTTTGCAGGTAAGATGGAATAGATCAAAGAAAGACAAGCTGCGAAAAAGAAGAATCACAAGGCAGCAATTGTTGGAAAGAAGGTCAAACCTGAAGCTGAGGAAAATGTTCGAGCAGTAAAGAAGCAGGTTAAGGAATTCCAGCTGTCAAGGTTGAAAAGGAAGCAGATACTGAAAAGATGCCTGAGAAGTGTGAAAATTAGGATACTGTGAAAAGGCACAACAACAAATTGATCATAACATGAACAGACTGAAAGAATCTTATGATGTTTCGAACAAAGCTATGAATCAATATAACAAGTCAAGCAATGAACAAAAGATAGCTATGAAGACACTCAATGGAGCGTTCATGACGAAGTAGAGAATCATCAATCAATACATTGAGAAATGTGCTGAACTTGAACAAAAGTTGGAAACTCAGAGGATAGAAACTGAAAGGGTAAAGGTTATTGAAAAGTTATTCATGTGCTTCTTATGTGATTGACAGGATTTATCCTACAGTAGAAGGAATGAAAGCGTTTGAAGAGGAGAAACCTGAAGTAAAGAATACTGGTAAGAAACATAGTGTCAATTATACAAAGGTTCCACCCCCGCTTGAAGAAGGATATTCTCCACGAAATCCTAATTCAGAAAGAGTCAAAAAGGCAACCAATTTAAAGTGGGAATCTGAACCTTCAGATGGATTGCCAGACAATATTGACATCACATTCACTGCATCTGACACTGATCATGAGTCTGAGTTAATAAAGAAAGTGGTGGATCATGTGTTAGATAAAGATGAAACAGAGGAGTCAAAGTCAAAATCAAAGTCCGACACGTCAAGTCCAACTGTTGAAAAAGGGAAAAAGGTTTACAATAATGATTTTCTGATATCAAAAAATAATTCGAATGACGAAATATTCAAAGTAGCATATACTTTGAATGATTCTGACAAATTATATTATGATGAAGAATTTTCAATAAGAGGTGTTAAAACTGAAATGATCAACAAGGTTTTCAAATTAACAGATATTAATATTTCTGAAATAAAAGATGTAAATCTTACTGAAAAACCTAAAAAAAAATACACCTTAAGAGTTCAACAAAGGTTAAACAAGAAAAATAGGTTACAGTTATGGTTCTGGTTATCAAAAGAAACCAAACCATAACGGTAACTTTAAAAAGAAAGGTTTAGGTTTTATTCCACCAGAAAATCATAAAAATGAGAAAATTTATAAACCAAAAACTAAATTTTTTTCAGGAGCAAGTTCGGAAGAAGAAGAAGAAGAAGAAAAGAGCTCATTCTGGAAGCAGACGAACAAAGAATTCATTGCTAAGAAGCAAGAGGGAATGAAGAATGAAGCTAATCAGAAAAAGGAGACAAGAACCTGTTACCAATGCGAAAAAGTTGGTCACATCGCCTGGAACTGTCCAAAGGCAACCAACACAAAACAGGGAGTCTCTGAGAAAATGAAAGAAAAGTTGGTTGATAATGAACCACCAACCGAACAATTTAAAATGTTCAAAAATTGAAAATTTGAAGTTGGTGAGAGTTCAAAATGTTTTTATAAAAGATGAGTGAATCTTAACAATCAAAAGTGGGTTGTTAAGAAATCAGATGTTACATTTGTCGATGAGTTTGTTTCTTCGGAAGCAAAGGAGCTACTTTCTGGCGATGAATCTGACTCGTCAAAGTCAGAGGAGCCACAGGTTGAGCTAAAAAATGATAATTCCGTTCCGACAATGGATGATGCAAATTTTCCACCATTTTCAAACGGAAATTTAAAACAAAAAGTTGGAAAAGTGGAGATTTCAAATCAGTTCTTTTCTGAAAAGAAAGAATAGCCTTTAACCCCAAAGTTCTAAATATTTTTGGAAAAATGGTTGACGGGAAGGTCAAAGGGGTAAAGGAATTCTATGAGAAGAACAAAAAAGGAAAGAAACTGAGTGATGATGACTCGGAATCACCCAAGGACCGTCAGGCTTGGGTGTATCTTTTTAACTAGAAAATCCTAACTTGCCGGAGCTCTCGAGTTGGTAATCGTGGAGCATGAATCGACATCATTCTTGAAAAATCATTCTTGAAAAATGTTAAAATCATTCTTGGAAAATGTTTTTGTAAAAAACCTAAAAGTGTTAAATTTTTACGAGTGGTTAAAGAAAAGGAAAAGTGAACTTATAAGTGGTTGAAAAAACAATGTGATGAAACCCCATGAAATGTGAAATCAACAAAACTAATTTTCCGGAAAAACCATTTTAATTAAAACAAACTTAAGTGTTTTGAGATCATAATGGAAAAATAGTTTGTTGTTAGGGGGAGTTCTGATTGTTTAAGCCAAGTGGATGGCGAATTGAAGCAATTCACATCAGTTTGTCATTTTGTTTGTACAGTTTATTGCGTATATTTTCAAATTTTCCCGGAAAATCAAAAATTGAAACATATTTTTGATTTTAGGGGGAGTAAAAATTTAGAAATTTTGAAAATTTGAAAAATCCAAAAACATGATAAAATCTAAAAAGCCAAAAACATCAAAAAATTCAAAAATGAGTTTTGTTGTGAAAAAAGAGGAAATGATAGTACATCAGTGGACTATCACAACACACTAAAGAAATGGAAAGTCAAATGTGATAAACGGTCTCACTGATGATATGCCAGTAGATTTTTACACGCTTAGTAGATTGTTTTCGAGATATAAATCTAAATATATATACTTACTTATCTCGGGGGGAACATCTCTCGGATATATGGGTAACCCCCTAAATCTTGTTTGAGAGATTGTCTATTTCTGACATACTAGGTCTTTGTGCGTGATGATATCTGGGTTATTATACCAGGACTTCTGATTCTGTGGGAGCAATAGCCTAGTTCTCGTATAATACTCTGCACTGCTTTAATCATAAAGCCCACCCCCAGCATAAAAAATGATGAAACATTGAAAAATGCTAATCATGTGTTGTTGAAGAAAAGATCCCCAAACGGGACTCACCTAAAGTCGAGCCATCATCTCTTTGTCTGAACGGAAGTTCTAACCTGAGCTCTCATGGTCTCGCATTACCCGTTTACAGATATCATTAGTGTACATTCACCTGTAAGACTGAATATAGGAATCTTGATACGTGAGTATATTTCGAGGTGGGACACGTGAATAAGTTAAGTCCTTAAAACTTTAATTCTCGTATCTCGAAACAGTTAAACTTTGTGTGAAAATTTAAGTGGATCGGTATACTGACAATCTAAGTGAATCGTTTAGAACTTAAAGTGTTTAAAGCTCAACGGTGTTAGTGTTTTGTCTCAAAAACTGATATGATCCTCTTACACAAACTCACAAAATATTGTCTGTAAATATTTCTTTATTGCATTTTAACAATCTAAAAAGCATAAAAAAATCCAAAAAGAATGTGTTTTAGCATAAAATTTTGAAAAAACAAAAAGATTTTATTTCATCTTATTTTCGTCAACTGATGTTGTAAAGCTGATTTTCAAAATTTCGAGTGCTAAACATGATGAACAACAGTGGTTTGGGAGAGTTTGTTTGAAATGAGAAATGATTTTGAAATGATTACATGGTTCATTAATTTGAAACCAAATTTGATTGTTACGAATACAAGTGGTTATAAGAGACCATAAATGTAAAATCAGTGTCAGTTAATCAAGGTCATTAATTTGAACTTGATATATCTATTGTTGATGATTGAATGATATCTACCAGTGGATTCTAAATTTGTCAAATCTTGAAAATTGTGAAATTTACTTTTGGGTAGAGTATGTGCAGGTAAAGGCTTTGAAAGAGCTAGGTTTCGACTTCTGAAGATTTTTGTATGCAGATTAGAGCCAGATTTTTGATCCGGTTGCTACGGAGAGCCAGGAGACGTTCCTGATCATGTGAAAGCCTGTAGATAGAAGATTCCATACTGCGATCCCAGTTGCACTTAAGGGGGAGTTTGTTAGCAAAGGGGGAGTCTGAAGACGTAAAAGCCAGGTACAGATCTTGGAACAACGTTCGAGATAGAAGCCACTGATGCTGATGAACTTAAGGAATCAAGAGACCTAATCAAGAGAATTAGAGAGAGAATAATGCCAGGTTGAGATTCTGAAAGAAGAAGAGAAAGATTGAAGGATGCATACAGAGAAAGATACTTTGGAGAGAGCGAAAAGACTGATCAAGACTGAAGACCTCATACACTAAAGACTCGTCAACATCCAAGGGGGAGTTTGTTGGTGCATATATCTGTTGACTTCGTCTTGTATCGAGTCATGTAACAGAATAGATAAACCAAGACACGTTATACGAGAAAAACGGGAAACAGTCAGGAACCAGCCACTTCGCACGAACTGGCCAGTTCGTGTGAACTGGACCAGGTCATGTGGGGATGTCTGGTGCGACCTGAGCTTTCCTATAGATAGTAGGTCTTGGGCTATTATTTGTAACTTGGAGAAGTGTGTGATTCCGGTAGCGAAGCTCTGCCGAAGTGTCATACGATCTGTAAAAGCTTTCATATCAATACAATCGACAGTTAAAGTGATTCCGAGTGCATATCAAGCTGATAGTACATCAATACGTCTGATTCCGCCTTTCGTATTGATCGAGAACTCTTCTGATCGACTCGTTTGATCGATTCCCTGATCCTACAGGTGGGTTTGTGGTGACCGGAACCGGTGGTGGCTGGGATACGGTGGTGGGTGGTGGAAGTTGATTGGCAAGAGAAAGGGAGAGGGTGTGGGATAGTTGAGAGAAAGAAGATGACCAGTGGATTTATATGAACCATATATAATTTTTTGTACTTTTTTAAATAAACGAGTAAAATTACTAATCTACCCTCATGTGCAAGTCACATGACCAGACTTAACTTAAAATTTTAACCTGATTAGTGTTAAAGGACGAAAGGTGTAATGGGTTTTGCAAATAAAGGATTGTGACTGTAATTATTGAAGTTAAAGACTATCCGTTGCAATCCGGTACAAACATAAAGAACGAAAAGTGTAATTTACCCAAATTATTATGAAAGGCAAGTGACACTTAAAGGTAATAGAATATACCTACATATTTAACTTTGGTAACATAGAAAATAAAAAAAGTCAATTAGGAGAATTCAACTAGGATCCATTAGATAAGACGACTAGGGCTTCACCTGTAAATACTCATGGCGAAATTCAAAGGAGTCCACATGATAGGCAATCAGATTGAGATACGTGTAAGACTAGGGGTAAATAGCCTACGACTAAGATTTAGCCTCTTGTTTTTAGCCATACGCAATTTAGCCCTTGTGCTTTTTCATAGGCTATTTAGCCTCACTTCAAATGTGCCTTTTTATTGGTTTTTTGTGGAACCTTGTTTTATTTCACCATTAGTTTTTGTGTAGCCTAATCCCATGGATCATAGTTGGTATCTCTTAATTGACTTATTTTGTCTTTATCTATTTTGTTAATAGCTAAATAACCATGTATATTCTGTTGAATTTGAAGGTCAGATTGTCTTTTCTAGTAATTTTCCTTACGAGCATTGGTTACTCCCATGTATTATTGGTCAAAACCAATTAAATTTGTCTATTTATTTCAGACTTTTATAAAGAGAATCCGATTTTCGCTCATTGAAACATATATTTTTCAAGAGATATAATTACTACAAATTAAGGTGTTGCATCAATGCTCAGTTCTATTATGGCAAGCGGTGGATCTTGAACTTTTAAATAGGGGGCCTGAAGTTTTAAAGAAAAAAATAGGTGGGAGGGGGGGGGACTCAACACATATAAATTTTTTGATAAAATTTACACTTCAAAGCAAAAAAAACAAAGAGGGAGAAGCGAGGGCCCCGGACCTCAAGTAAGATCCTTGGCATCAACCTAGTAATTCAAATAGATTTTTTTTTTCATATTTCATTCTCTTATATCTATTTAAACAACAGTACCTCCAACATATAAACTACCCCTTTGTCAACATAAAAGCTTCTCATTCAAGATCCCACAAAAAGCAAAACAATAGGTGTTCTTATGTGTTAATAATCGTAGACCTTAGGGTGCTTTTGGCGTGTAGCGGGTAGGGATGCGGGTAGCTCAGCAACACCGCCACAATCCTTGCCTTAGTATCCATTTCGTGTAAGTGGGCGATAATACAAACGTGAATACTATCTTACCGATGGGATCCACCCTACTTGGTCTACGTTTGTGAAATCGTTCCCATATCCAATCAAGCTAAAGGAAAAGAAGTTTAAAAAAGGGCAAAAGTCGGCAAGAAAAGATGTCGAACAATCTTTAATTCGGTTTTTAAAGCTAAATGGGTTATACTTTGATAACCCGCATAGGCTTATAAGCGAGAGAAAATTAGGAACTTAGTCTATGCGTGCTATATGATGCACAATATGATCTTAAAAAATGACGAAAATGCGATATAACCGGTCTACATAAGGGGTACAAAAATTAATCCAGTTATTATTGACAATAATGGCCTTTCAGAGTTGCAAGACCTAATGTACATTTCAGACTTTGATTTGATCTTATGGAACATGTTGCAACTCTAGACATCCTAGACGTCTGTCTCTCTTTTCTTGGCGAGTAAGTGGGTGACGGGGTCCTGATGACGTTCCAGTTGACATTGTCTGCAACAGACATTGTCGGAGTTGCAAGACCTAATGTACATTTCAGACTTTGATTTGATCTTATGGAACATGTTGCAACTCTATACATCCTAATGCCAAAAACAGAGCAATTTAATTACGTATTTAGTGGTTTTTTAATGAAAATTAGTGTGTTTTTTATTGTTTTATGCTTTGTTATATTTGTTTGAGTTAGAAAAAGTTGATAAACATTTGTGTTTTTTTTTTCAAAATATATAATTTAGTTTTAATTTGAAATGGAAAAAAATAGAATCGGGATACTTAAGGTTGTGATTAGGGTAGTTTAGGCTAGTTTTGGAAAGAAAAAAATGAGTTAGATGCCCCTCATCTATACTGTATTATAATATATGGGAAAGAGACATTTTAAGATCACCAAAAAATAAAGTATTTTCTCCTCTTAATTTATAAATACACCTCTAAAATAAGGGTAAATTGGTCTTTTAGGAAATAATTATATTCTATCCCCCATCTTATTACACTTAAATCCCTTAGTTTTAACATAATTATGGGTAATTAGTTACACTTTTCTCCTCCACGACAAATTTATAATTGTTTTACGTATTCTTGTCATATCGTATAAACTATAATGTTTTAAAAAAATCCAAAAGTACCATGATAACCTACTCATTTTTGTCGACATTTCGATAGTTGTCTTGGTCAGTAGTATTGACATGTGGATTAAAAGGTACGAGTAGATGATGCTTTAGTGTATAAGTAATTAAAGCCTAACGTACTTAGTCATTATCTCAGAATGTTTAATAGCTATAGAATGTCAAGTGATTAAATACCGTCAATTTAATCCTCTCATCTAGATAACACTTTAGTCTCTCATCTTTAACAGAATTATAGATAATTAGTTAGTAGTTACACTGTATACCCTTATAAAAAACTAACTCCAACCCCCTCCCCCCCCCCCGAATTTTAAACGTTCATAACTTTTTTGGTAGGTTAATATAATTTTTTAATTACACCGTATAAACGAGTATTTTATTCTCTTTAAATTGAGTATAGAATTGCTATTGTTTTTTTTAACTAAAAAAATTGATATGTTACATGATTAATAGTGTCTAAGGGTGAGTAATAACTGAATTGTTAACCGAAACCAAACTGAAATCAACCAAAAACTGAATTAACTGAAAACTGATTAACTGAAACTCGAATTATGCAAAAACGGTTATCGATTTTGTGTACCGTCATTTAACCAAAATTAGCTGAGCGGAACCACTCATATTTTCATATATTTCTAGCTTTTATACCTTCAATTCATGCATATCATATTTATACCCCCGTTTTATGTATTTATACCTCCATTTCATGTACCTATACATCCATTTCATGGATTTATACCTAAATTTTATGTATTTCTAAGCAAAAGTTTTAGCCCAAGTTTGCTTTTGGCTATTAACCAAAATTAAAAGAATCAAACCAAAAATCATCAATCTAACTGAATAAACCAAACTCATTAACTGAAAACAGATTGGTTAATAAAATAGACTAATTGATGACCTCGATTTTGGTTGAGGATAATAATCTAACCAACCGAACAGTGCACATCGTGCAATGTTTGTATTTCCTGGCGCATCGCGCGTAATCCTATTTGTTATTAACCAAAACTGGTTATTGGTGAGCAACAACTAAATCAGTAACCTAAACCAAAACTGAAAATAGATGAAACCGAACCGAAATCAACAAAAAACTGAATTACTTGAAATCTGAAAAACAAATTAACCAAAAACCGGTTATAAATTTTTTTATACTTTCGTTTAACCAAAATTAACTAAACCGAACCGAATCATTCATATTTTCATATATATCTACCTTTTATACCTCCGATTCATGTATTTCATATTTTATATCTCCATTTCATATATTTATACTTTCATTTCATGTATTTATACCTCAATTTCATATATTTTTAAGGAAAAGTTCGAGCCCAAGTTTGGTGTTTACAATTAACTAAAATTAAATGAACCAAACCAAAAACCGTCAATCTAACCGAATAAACCAAAGTGGTTAACCAAAAACCGATTGTTTAATAAAATACACTAACCGATGACTTTGATTTCGGCTTCGGTTAAGAGAAACCTCCAACTAATCCCGATTATATGGAAGGAGGAAGGACCTACACTATACATTCACTAAAACGTGTTCTGAATCTCCGACTAATCTCGATTCTGGGAAGGAGAGAGAGACTACTATTGTGCGTTAACTAAAACGCGTCCCGGATCTCCGACTAATCCCAACTACGAGGAAAGAGAGGGACTAAAAGTGCCAATTGGCCAAAGAATCAAAGTCCAAGGACTAAATATGTAAAAATCTCAAATTTTGATTTTTGGAGGTCCCAAACGAACCGCAAGGTTAACCCCTTACGGTTCGTAAGGAGGTTTGAATATTCCGAGCGCTTAAGGTCCTTACGGACCGTAAGCCATCACCCTTACGGTCCGTAAGGGGCTACAAGTGACAGCTTCGCGGCAGTTGGCTGCCTTGGCTGCCAAGCCTGCCACCTTGCTCGTTTGTGCCACTTCTCACCTCCATTCA
Organism: Helianthus annuus; assembly: GCF_002127325.2. Lineage (NCBI taxonomy): Eukaryota > Viridiplantae > Streptophyta > Magnoliopsida > Asterales > Asteraceae > Helianthus > Helianthus annuus. The sequence continues at coordinate 101,688,320 of NC_035447.2, read as the reverse complement.
ACACTTGTCCTTCCACTAATCAATGCCTAAACACTTGGTAGGATTTGGAGGTACTTGGATTAGTATAAATAGCCATGAAACCTCATCATTCTTTGCTCATTCACTCTCTGTCACTCTAATCTTTCTTCGAGCTATCCTCTGGACAAGAGGACTCCCCTCTCAGTTCTATTCTGCTCTAACACTTCCAAGTAAGTTTTCTACTTAGTCTTTTTCAATTATATTAGTTAATTTGAGCTTAAAGTCAAATAGTTGACTTTTTGTTTGACTTTCGCTTCTGACCGATTTGGTCAAGATAAAGTTCAATCCGAACTTTCCTACGTGATCATAATAACGATGGTATGATCCCTCTATGATCATACCCTCGGATAATCACGTTTACTAGTTGAATTATCAACTCGAGCATGCTACGTAAAAGTTGAATTTTTGACTAAATGGCATAAATGGTTTCTATAACTTATAATTAAATTATTTAACATATCTACAAGTTTTACAACTTATATAAACTGATATTAGCATGCCTAACTTGTTCAATTCAATTTAGACCTTCATTCTATGTCAAAAGTCAAGCAGGTTGACTTTTGCTTTGACTTTTGATTCTGACCCGTTTGGTCAATGTTTAGGCCTGCTTTAAACTTGTTTTAAGACCATATTATTTTTTAGTATAACTCTCTGAAGTTATACCACATGGTCAGTCCATTTGATGGGTTAGATGCCAAGTCTTGAATATATTGTTAAAAAATGACCACAATGCCCTTATGTGGTCAAAATAACAAATAAATGGTTTTAAACTAAACCGAACTATAAATCCGACTTTGGAACAGTATATACTTCAACTAAAAGTATATTTTACTACTTGGACTTGTCATATGCCCATCCAACCTTCCGAACTTGTCTTTACATGCAAAACTAGTTATGTAGGTTCGCATAAATTAGGCGTAACGGGTCAAAACCTTTCCAAATCAGAATGTTGGTTTAATTAACCCTTATCCAATGAGTCCTTACACTCGGATAGGTATAAACCACATTTTAACCGGTCTACGATTAATCTAGCGAACCGATCTTATTCTTAAGTAACGGGTCGTGTCTAAGAAACTATCCTATAAGCCGTATACATTATAACAGATAACTTAATATGTTCACTCTGGACTAAAAAAATGGGTAATGCACGGTACCCCTGACCGTGGAGGGGATAACCCTTCTCAGGCTGCCACCCGACAAGCCTGAGCCTGGCAGTAAATACCCTTGCCGAGCCGACGCTTGAGGGTACTATGTTCGCCCCAAGAATCGAACCCGGTACCTCTTGGTAAGAGGTGGGTGTCGGTGGCCAACTAGGCTACCCCAGCTGGTTGTTCACTCTGGACTATAGAACCCCCCAGATATTCAGACTTGAGTTTTAATACTTTGACTTCACGGCTTTTACTATATTAAAACCATTATCGGTTAGAAGCTAGCAAAAAGTTAAATAATCTTAATTTATTTTGTTTTTAAACTTGGGGTATGGCGAATACACCACTTGAGCGAGTAGTACATAAATGAGTCGCCTATGATAACTCATAAATGTAAGAACACAGTTTAATCCGTTTTATTTGATAACTGAAACAATTGGGGGTTATTGGTACCGTGTCCGGGCGTCCTGACTCATGAACTATTATGGCCATATAGAATAATTTTTTCGGGGTAGGCATACTAACTGTAAGACACATTATTCAACTCCGGTGTGTACTTTAATCATTATAGCACTGAAAATGACTGGCTTTGATATATGGTTCCCATTGTATGACAAATATGTAAATCTGGTGACAAGATAAAATCCCAAGAAATATTAAATGATTACCTACGGGTTTTCTCTATGAATAAAATCATTTTTGAAAAACTATTCTCAAAATGAGCCAGTTAATTGTGCTTACCAGCGAAAGCTGATGTATTTTTAAAAGCTTGAACTGAAGGTACCGAACCTTGATATTAGGCTGGGAATCCGGTCAGCTATGATAAAGGCTATGAAATTTGCAACTCCTAGCTTAAGGCCTATGATGTATAAGCTTCTTTTCATTTTGATCCCGCCTGTGGGCTTAATTTGAACACTTGAACAACTTTTTATTTTATTGCGCAAACACTTTTAATGTTATGAATACTTTTACTCTAAATACTTTCGCTGCTTATTATTAAATTGTAATACCGTTACCCAATCGTTACGACCCATCCGGGCCCACTGGAAATCACGGTGTGACACATGAGGGTACTTAGGGTAATCCCTTATTACCATTAGCTAGGAACACTTATTTGTATGGGCTGATTTATATAATTACGTGAAGATAAATGATGATTACTACCAAGATTAAATAGGCGCTATAGTTGATCACTACCAATATTAATGTGATGTTAGTGGTGATCACTACAGTTGAAAAACACTAGTTTAATTTTGATTTGGACTTAGTGGTCCCTAGTTTTGATAATAATTAGAAATTAGTAACATATATTGTTACATGTCTATTAAAGATAATTATATATCACATGCATGTTAGTATACACTCAATGAATAACAAATGCATATAATCAAAATTCAATTATAACAACCATGATGCAATCAAAATTCAAGTATAACAACTATGATGCAATTCAAGCTTACAAGGAATTAGCAATAGGAAACCAATAACAACATCGTATGGATCAAAGCTTAACCAACAACATTAATATGTTGTGGAATTAGAGAGATCCTAAGTGAATCCTAATAATATAAAGTCTTGATTATTTTCAAAGATATTTTAGAAAATTTTGGTTAATTTTTTTTATAAAACTCAAATTTTATAAAAATTTACAAGACATTTGATTTAACTCTTATAAACTCAATCCAATGTTAGTTATTTTGCTTAGTTATTTCACTCAGTAACAATATTCTTGTAATAGTTTCGAAGGAAAAAATACAAAACTAAACTTCTAAATTTCATTTTTAAAAGGTAAATCATAAAAGACTGAGGGCCTATTTGGTTCGCATAATCCTTTGGAATTGGAATTAGAAAATATTCCGTCAAAAATCATGTTTGGTTGGTTGGGTAAGGAATTTGAATTGGAATTGGAATTGATTCCTTCAAATTCCACCAACCTAAGGAATTCAAAGATCCTTCTGTTGGTGATGGAATTTTAAACATTCCAACGGAATGTTTGTATATTACCAAAACAACCTCCTCGTTTCTTCTCTAAAACTATCTTATCAGATCTCACCACCATTCCTATAACCTGACACAACCGATCGTCCAACTTGCTACAATATTGAAGAACCAAACCGAAATTGCTTAAATAAAAGTCGCTTGAACCAAAATAAAAAAACGGGAAAAAAATCAAAACCTTATTTGAAGAAAAATCTACAACTGAAACAAAATTCACCAAAATTGAAGTCATAAATGGACTGTTACACCATTGAAACATAATTAAAACCCGAAAATAACAAAACAAGCATGGTTGAGTTTTGTTCGAGATCCAAATAAATTGAGCAGCTGTGATGAGTAAGAATAGAAGGTCAATTTACAAGTTGAATTTCGTTTGCTTGTATTTGAGATCTCCATGGAAAGAATAAAAAGGTTGTGTTCGATTTGCATTTCTTAAAGCATTTCTCAAACTAAAACATGTGGTTGTAGAACAGATGCCACTGATTTCGAGTTCTAGATTGGAACGAACAAGCAAGGCAGAGATAAAGAGGAAATTGGGGTAGTTTTAGGAGGGAATTACGTAATTTAATTAATTTTTCTAATTTCAATTCCATCATCAGTTTTACCAACCACACATGTAGCTAAAGTTTAAATGAATTAATTACAATTCCTACAAATTTGAATTCCTTTCAAACATTCCAGTTCCTTCACAAACTTACCACGAACAAAACCACCTCCCCCCACCCCCACCGATTTTTAAACGGTCATAAATTTTTGGTACGTTAATATTTTTTAATTACACCATATAAATGAGTATTTTATAGTATTATTATAGTTTTTTGATATAAAAAATTGATATGTCACGTGATTAACAGTGTCTGAGGGTGAGTAATAACCGAATCATTAACAAAACTAAACTGAAATCAACCAAAAACTGATTTACCGAAACCCGAATTATGCAAAAACGGTTATCGATTTTTTTGTACGCACATTTAACCAAAATTAACTGAACGGAACCATTCATATTTTTATACATTTCTAGCTTTTATACCTTCAGTTCATGTATATCATATTTATACCCCCATTTTATGTATTTATACCTCCATTTCATGTACCTATACATCCAGATCATGTATTTATACCTTAATTTAATGTATTTCTCAGCAAAAGTTTTAGCTCAAGTTTGCTTTTGGCTATTAACCGAAATTAAATGAATCAAACCAAAAATCATCAATCTAACTAAATAAACCAAACCGATTAAGCGAAAACGGATTGGTTAATAAAATAGACTAATTGTTGACCTCGATTTCGGTTGAGGATAATAATCTAACCAACTGAACAATGCACATCGTGGCAATGTCTATATTTCCCACCGCATCGCGCGCGCACCTGTTAGTTATTAACCAAAACCGGTTATTGGTGAGCAATAACTAAATCATTAACCTAAACCAAACCGAAAACAGATGAAATCGAACCGAAATCAACCAAAACCTGAATTAATTGAAAACTGAAAAACAAATTAACCAAAAACCGGTTATCAATTTTTTTGTACTTTCGTTTAACCAAAATTAGCTAAACCGAACCGAATCGTTCATATTTTCATATATTTCTAGCTTTTATACCTCCAATTCATATATTTCATTTTTTATATCTCCATGTCATATTTTTATGGATAAATTACACTTTTCGTCTTTTATGTTTGTACCGGATTGTAATGGATAATCTTTAACTTCAATAATTACAGCTACAGTCCTTTATTTGGAAAACTCGTTACGTCTTACGTCCTTTAGCCATAACCTGGTTAAAATTTTCAGTTAAATATTGCATGTGCCTTGTACATGAGGGTATTATAGTAATTTTCCTTCAATATATAAAATATTTCTTTTTCTTTCATTTTCACAGGCACACATGACATTATCCCTTTCTCTTTCTCTTTCTTCTCTCTCGTGTCTCTCACTCTAGAAAACGGCCAGACACCACCACCCTTGTGGCGGAGCCACGGCGGCATCGCCACCCCACATAAACATAATCAAACGAGGGTTTGTTGATCCTTCACCAAGTCGGATGCATACGAGAGAGTGAAAGGGGGCAGACTAACCTTCAAAGGAGGAACCCTAGCTTCAACAAGCAAATCAATAGACCTTATTGGATTGTTGTATGCAGGTATGGAGAGTGGGATGGTGGTAGTTAGAGATACAGATGATATTATTAATAGTGTGGTGGCAGGGTTGGGGACTGGTGCGTTGTATAAGGCGGCGGCGGGGCCGAGTTCGGAGGCGGTGGCCAGAGCGATTAGTGGACTTGTGGTGGGAGTGGCGGTTACAGGGCAACAAGTTTTGAAGAGATATGTGCCGATTTGAGGTCGGTTGTGTCAGTATTGGTTAATTTGAAGTTTTGAACATTTATCTTATGAGACTCTTATAAGATGAATTGTTTGTAGTGTTTTATGATATTGATGATTGACATATATTTATTTTGGCTTGGCAATACACTTGATCCCCTTTGTTTTGTGTACTGTGTATCGGTATGTTGAAAGGTTTAGTGGCGAATAAATTCGTGTTGCCGTTGATCTGAAATTTGTGTCACTGTTCTTTTCTAAAATCTCAAATGGATTCACTCATTGTTCTAAAATCCCAAGGCCCAATTTCTCAAAGATGGTTGTAGAAGTGGTGGCCTGATGATGATGATGATGATGATAGGTTGTAGAAAAGGTATGTAGAGAGAGTACGTGGGAGGGAGAGAAATAGGAGATAGTGACGATGGTTTAGCTTTATAAGTTTTAAAATTTTGATATTCTTTTTTTATTGAGTGACTGTTTTGCCCTTAAAAGGGTTGCATATGATATTACTTAACTAAAAGTTTTAACCAGGTTAGGGTTAAAGGACCTAAGTTGTAACATATTTTACAAATAAAGGACTGTGACTGTAATTATTAAAGTAAAGGTCATCTGTTGCAACCCACTACAAACATAAAGGACGAAAATTGTAATTTACCCTATTTTTATACTTTCATTTCATGTATTTATACCTCAATTTCATATATTTCTAAGGAAAAGTTTTAGCCCAAATTTGGTTTTTGCTATTAACTGAAATTAAATAAACCAAACAAAAAACTGTCAATCTAACCGAATAAACTGAAGTGCTACAGCCGTTAGCCGGCTTGCCTCTTCTCTCAACCTGGCTATTGGCGTATGGCTGTGCTGCAGCCTTAGTTTTAAATTGCGCCCGATGCGCTCTGAAGCGTTTGGTCCAAAAATCTGATGCGCTACGTGTGATGTGCTGTGCGATGCGAGCGCATCATGTATGCAATGTGCTCTTTATAAAAATTGCCAAAATCGTCCTTGAGGTTTGGGCATGTTTGCCATTGTCATCCAAAACAACTTATTTGTATCATATAGTCCTTCACTTCAGTGGCGAAGCTTGACCCGAATGACCCGGGGGGGGGCGAAAACGTATATACCCAAAAATTTCTATACGAAAACTACATATATAACACTAGTTTCTTATTTCTGGTTAGTCTGTGATTCACTCAAGCTTGTAACTTTATACAGATAGTTTGCATCTTCTTGATCATAGTCACATGGTTTGTGGTACGCTCTAGCACGGGAACGTGAAACGGGCTCGCAATTCGCTAGGTCTCTAAAATTCGGTACGAGCGGGGGTAGGCTCGTTTCGGATCGCTTCGGTACGATTTACCATATAATATGGTATGATGTACATGTTGAAGTTAGCTATAAATAAGTTGGAGGTTCTTAAAAGCAAGATCTTGACATACTTTGGATAAGCAATACCGACATCCTTCAAAGCAAGATCTTGACATACATGAAGAGAAAACTTGAAAATAAACTTGACAGAAATTGGCCGGATTATCTTCAAAGTTTCTCTACGGCACAAACCGCTCTGAATTAGAGAAAATGGACCTCACCATGGTGTTCGGAACGTCGAAATTAGTAGACAAAGTGTACCTTTGGCCAGAAAACGGTCGCCGAAAGGTTCGCCGGAAAACCGCCGCCGGCATGTGCCGCCGTGGTCGGTTGCCGCTGCCGCCATGGCTCCGCCGTGTGGTGGCTGGATTCTGGTCGACGGATCTTGTGTTATAGAGAGAGAATGTAGAGAGAGGTTAGAGAGAAATGAGGCAGAGAGATAAAATGTTTGTGAATAATGAAGGATGTTGAGGTATATAAGGGTTTATATACCTAAGTTTTGGTGGAGTGGGTTTGAACTTTGAAGCCCATCAGTCAAGCTCATCCTTCTTCAGCCCACCATTGTCTGGACACAACTCCGTTCCAGCTTGTTCTTGCGTCAGAATTCTCATTTTCTCGCATAAATTTCAATACAAATTAGTTTATAAATTAAAATAATTATTTTTATGCTCAATATATTAGTATTTTGCTGATATGGCATTAAATGTCGCGCACATGCGCTACGTGTTGAAATCGCGTAAGTTAATCTACTTGCCGATTCTTGTAGTTTCAATGACCCAAAAGGTATTGTAACTTATAAACATACTTTTTCAATAATACATAAGTATTCTAAACATATTTATTACGATTAACGCACGAATTCTTGTTATCCCATGCGTAGTGTTAACCTTATACATGTCAAAACACTATGTATCTCTCCTAAATGCTAACTTTTAAATCTTAAAGATACAATTTCTTTCTTAATCATAAAGTTTATAATAGAGAGTCAAACATTTGTCTTGAGTTATATTTTCGGTTGAGTCTTCGTTTTCCTGTACATTAATCGGGTTTTTCAATCTTAGTGTGTTCTTAAATAATCATTAGTTTTTATCTACATCTTATTTTAAGATGGTGTTTGTTTTTCTAAAAAATATTTGCATAGGCTCTTCTGTATATTCCATGCAGACATTGCGATCTGCAGACTGTTTGTTTTTTCAAATATGTTTCATTAGAAAGCATTTTCGCAAGCTCTTGTTGGTGCATACTTGGACCAACCACTTTTAAGATCTTTTAAGGTTTGTAGAGGATTAAACACCACCACCGTCCATCACCATCACCATCACCACCACCACCGTCCACCACCCCCGTCAACACCACCACCCATCATCCACGTCCACCTCCCACCACCACCGCCACTAGGGATGGGATTGGTATCGTACCTATACCGGTACCGGTACTGAAAATACTGATATCGAATTTGAACAAAACTGGGTACCAAATACCGTACCAAATACATAGGTACCGTACGGGTATGAGTATTTTCGATACAGTACCCGCTTTGGTACCATTTTGTTTTTATATAATTTTTAAGCACTTGTACGGGGTACTAAATAGGTAAAATTGACATGAGTACCAATATAGTATGGGTGCCAAATATGTAGAATTGGTAAGAGTACCAATATGATACGGGTACCGTATAGGTAAAATCAATACAAGTACTATAAATACCATAACACGAGATAAAACATAATATAAAAACTTTTAAAGGTCTATATAAAACTGAGTACTGATATATGTACCAAATACCTAAAATTGGTACGGGTACAGGTACGGTATGGGTACGAGTACGGGTATTTGGGAAAAAAAGCTCATCCCTAACCGCCACCACCATTGTCCGTACACCACCCACCAGTTTATATGTGTGTGTGTGTGTATATATATATATATTAAGGCCCTTTAGCTATCTTTCAATGATCTCGTGAAGTCCCCCTAGGTATTAGCATGTGATTCTTCCAACTCAACAATCTTCTTCACCGCAAGGCGTGTGACGTACCACGATCCAGCCACTAATCACATTGAACTAACAATAATACAATAAATAAAAATTCACATTCAATGTAATTAGAAAATTCAAAACATTTGTTCAAAACATGTTTAAGTTCAGCGGAAGCATAATTCGTTGTTTTAGTAACTCAAATCCAAAGTATGTAAAAACAATCAATACTCCTTGTCTTTACACTAGTCACGACACATGACAACTCCAGCTCCCCAGACTGCAAGTCCCACATCAAATACCTATCGACCTGCAAGCATGCAGAAAAAGTGTATTAACATAAAGCTGGCGAGTTCACAGTTTTGTAAAACGTTTAGTTGCCAAGTGTTTAGTTTCAAAGCATGTTGATAATAACTCGATACCGCAAGACGACTGTTGTTTGCCCTTCCCCAATGCCTATCAACATTGGTCGAGTGGGTAAGGTCATTATTTCATGCCCGTCCTGTCCAGATACGTCGTGAGGATGCCAAACCTAATAGCACTATCAACTAATAACCCCGTTGCCCTCCAAGAAACTAGTTCGGTAGTAAGATGGGACTTAAGGTGATAGTTTTGAATGTATTATCCAACATCAACAGTTATAACGTATTCCCTCTAGGGATAAAATTGTGTTAAGTATCCCCTACAGCGATGTAAGTTTGTTTGTTTGTCCCCACTAGACGCATGCTTGTGAAAGAGCAGTGAACTCACCTTAGATTTGCTCAGTAAGTTTATTACTTGTTCGAGGTTGGTCAACCACATCCTATTATGGTTATCAGTTATAGTTAGGTTTGTATGCAAGAATAAACCATGTATGACAATCAGGTTACATCTAATGTATTCATCACATAACACATATAGCATGCAAGTTAGGCTAGTCACATAGCACATAAAGTATGTGGGCCAGGCTTAGACTTTTCAACAAAAGCCCAATGTGTGAATCAGTAAACAATTTACGGCCCAAGTTCTGCTGATGGGCCAATGATCAGCGTATGGCCTAAGTGGATGTTAAAGTTGGTTTCGAGTGAAACATCAGTCGAAACACAAGATCTCGAGTCGAAACCGAGGATCTCGAGTGACAAGTTCATTAGTCGAAACCTCAAGGTTTCGGGTCACGTCCCGAGTCGGAACGGAGGTGGTCTCGACTCGCAAGCGGCTAGTCTCGAGTCCTATGGTGTTTAGTTTTGTGTCGAAACTGAGAGATTCCGAGTCGGAAGCAGGTGGTTGCGACTCGCAACCTTGGTCGAAAACTCGTCCCATTCAACTGGTCAAATCTCTTATTAACTTTTATTCCGAAAAATCAAGTAACACTTTATCACATTCCTAATCATATTAAACAACTTTTTTTATTACTATTAACATGTTCATCTCTATTGAATATATAAAAGATGTACCATTAAATGTTTTTTAAAAGTCTAATCTCCATATTAGCTCTTCACCACACTTCTCCAGCTTGTCTTTAGCTTCTCTAAGGGCGCATACTTCAAAAAAATTAAAACTTTTGTAGATAAATTATGAGTAGGTTACGCTCTAGTAATAAAAAGAAAATACAACGCTTTACGGAAATAAGAACTTCCACTGAAGAACGAAGTGGCTTACGGAAGCTATGTTTTGCAAAATGCAAAAGGAGTTGTGCAGGTGGTGGGTTTTTTATGATAAAATAATATTCTGGAACTAAGGAGAAAGATGATAGAGAAATGTGTTTGATCTAGAAAAAGAAGAAGACACGTGGCATGAAAACCACGTCAAGGATTGTCCTTTATCTTTATACCCATTTTCAGGTGCTGTCCTTTATATTTAAAGTTGACGAGTTTTGTCCTTTATGTTTTCATATCATACACGTTTTGTCCTTTAGGCCTAACCCAGTTAGTTTTTTCAGTTAAATTTGGTCATATGCTTTGCACATATGCTTTGCACATGAGGGCATTTTTGTCAATTCAAAGGTAAGTTCAACGACAGATTTACAGCTCAAAGCTTCTGCAACCTTTGAATTGACAAAAATGCCCTCATGTGCAAAGCACATGACCAAATTTAACTGAAAAAACTAACTGGGTTAGGCCTAAAGGACAAAACGTGTATGATATGAAAACATAAAGGACAAAAATCGTCAATTTTAAACGTAAAGGACAACGCCTGAAAATGGGTATAAAAATAAAGAACAATCCTTGAAATTCACTCAAAATAAAAATGATGTTAACAACAAAGATAGAGTAAATAAAAAAAAACTCAAAATAATTTAACTATGCTAGGTAAAAATAGATTAAATTTCTTTTACCATTCATTGGCTAATAATAATGTATAGAGTAAATTACAAAATCATCATTTATGTATGTCACTAATTGCAAACTGTGTCCTTTATCTTCAATAATTACAGAAAACGTACTCGATGTTTGCAAACCCTTGCAAGTTATATCCTTTAGCCCTAACTCAGTTAATTTTTTGTGCTTAAATCTTACCAAATGGATCCCACATGAGGTATTTTAGTCATTTTACTTTTATGTGGGTAGGACTGTTCATGAGCCGAGCCGAGCCAAGCTAGGGCAAGCTCGGGCTCGGCTCGATTATAGACCGAGTTGGCTCGGCTCGGATTTAAAACCGAGCTGAATATCTAAGCTCGGGCTCGGCTTGGTTTTAAACCGAGCTGGCTCGGCCTGGTTTGGCTCGATTTTAAAAATAAAAATTATTACATAGCTCTCAAAATTTAGTATTCTAAAATATTATTCAATACTTCAAAAGAACATATTCAAAATATGTTCAACCTAATACATTATAAGCCAAAATCACGTTCAACAACGCAAAATAAATTTTATATTTCAAGTGAATACAATATTTGTTCATGAACACGACAATCAACCTTTAAATATGTCATAGATATCAAATTACAAGCCTAAATACATGTAAATAATAATCATTTTTTGTAATATATTATAAATAATCCCAACTCACTGTTATTGCCAATAATAATCCCAACTTATTTAATCACCAATAATAATCCGAACTATTCACTTTTATTTGTAAAATAGTCCCAGTTAAAAAAACACTAACTAGGTTAAAAAATTGCTGATGTGGCTTGCCACGTCACCTGCCACATCAGTTGCCACGTCATCGAAAAATGCCACGTAGACTGCACATCAGCTGCCACGTCATCAAAAAATGCCACATCAACTGCCACGTCATATGACACATCAGCTAAAAGGGCCACATCAGATGCCACATCCGCAATTTTTTAACCTAGTTAGTGTTTTTTAACTGGGAGTATTTTACAAACAAAAGTGAATAGTTCGGATTATTATTGGTGATTAAATGAGTTGGGATTATTATTGGCCAATAATAGTGTATATAAAAATAAAATATATTATAAGTAAAATAGTTCGAGCTAAGCCGATCCGAGCTACCAAGCGAACCAAACCGTAATTGGCTTGTCACGAGCCGAGCTAGGCTCACTTTCTCACCAAGCCATATCGAGCGAGCTTTTTCCGAGCTAAATCCGAGCGAGCTCCGAGGCGCGAGCTTTTTGAACAGCCCTACATGTGGGGTCCATTTGTTCAGATTTAACCATAAAAATACCCTCATGTGAGGTCCATTTGGTCAGATTTAACCACAAAAATTAACTGAGGTAGGCCTAAAGGACGATTTTTGTAATTTACTCTGATATATATAGTTAAAATAAAAATAGAAATAAAATTCATATGTATATATATATATATATATATATTAATTCATCACATTTGGATGAATAGTGCTCGGTCAACTTTCTTTGACTATTTTCCGTTTTCCACATTATTTACGAGAATACCATCATATGCATTGTATAGGGAATTTGGGTTGAGTGTTTGTTGATATTTACAAATGTAACCTATGTTTTTTTTGTTTTGCTTTTTACCCTTTTAACCTTACAAAATCATGCTATTATTATACTTAAGTGTTACAATTTTAAGTACATATATTTTGCAAATTATATAAACCAAGATTTAGTTATATAGGAGTATGGTAAAATTAAAAAAAAAAAGGAACATCGTAAAAATTAATTTTTAGATATATACAATCATTATTGTTTTACTGTTTTTGATAATTATTGGTTTATCACGATTTTTCTGGTTTTCTCTTTGGATTGGAATACCGTCTCAAACAATGTTTTAAAAACCGGTTTTTAGATCAAACCGGATTAGGCTAAAAAATGGTTCAACCGGTTGAACTAGGTTGTACCGAGCGGTTCAACCGGGTTGATTAGCTAACTCTATTATTTGATAAATTACAATATCAACTCAAAAGTTAATCCAAAAATGAATTATTACGTATTAAAAGATGATCTAAAAGTAAATCTATAATAAAAAATAATCCAAAAGATAATCGAAAATCATTCAATTTTCCAACAAACTCTTTAAATGAAAGTGTACGATATATTTAAGCCATTTGAGTGTTGAACACATCAATTATTTTCGTTTCATACAATATTAAATAAGAACTTTTAGTTACGAATAATCATAATATATAAAATTTACATAAGATAAGTATCAACTCAAACTAAAATAACCCTGTGCCGGTACCGGTATTACGTTTCAAACCGGTATACCGGATTTTACCGCTGGTACAAACCTTATGCCGTTTCACTTATTTACTGGGGTGTTTCGTACCGGATTTATATCTGGAAACGGTAATACCGGTATAACCGGCCGGTATTTACCGGTTTTTAAAACATTGGTCTCAAATCAAACTTCCGAATGCCCGCCACGAAGCGTGGGGCATCATACTAGTTAAAATTAAAATTAAAACAACCCTAAACTAAACTAAACTGAAGCAGCCGCCGCCGTCGTCGTCGTCCTCTTGTCTATCTTCCTGTTCGCTCCTCCATCTTCTAAACCTAAAAAACAAACAGCCGACTGAGAGATCTTCTTTCATTCATTCTACGATTCAGCAGGGAGGGAAGGTAAGGTTCAATCAGCAAGCAAGCAAGCAGGTAAGCTTCGATTAGCCACCATTTCTTCTCTATTACATTTGTTGCCATTCGGAAACGCGATCCCTTGCGAATCCGGATCCTGTTCGTACCGCGAATTGGATCGGACGAACCAAAACGAAAATGATGCCATGACCAGCGAATTATGTGACTATGTTCTTGATAAACCCTAACTTTTTAAAATGTCATTGCAGATTCTACAATGCAATTGGAGGAAAAAGTAGCATCAGGAGACGAATCAAACCCTTGCCTCAGCAAATCCACCCGTCTTCCACGAAAACGGTTTTACCGAGCACGAGCTCATAGCAATCCGTTAAGCGATTCCCATTTCCCCGTCCCGACTTCCCCTCTTCATGTAGATTACTCCCTTCACTTTCCTCACTTTTTCCCATCACCCGATTCCCCGAAAAAGATAGAATTTGCAGATATCGGGTGTGGGTTCGGAGGACTTTTGATCAGTCTTGCAACCCTTTTCCCCGATACCCTAATGATCGGAATGGAGTTGAGAGACAAGGTAACGGAATACGTCAAAGAACGGATTCTAGCTTTGCGTGTTTCAAACCCGGGCCAATACCAGAATGTATCCGTTGTTAGAACGAATTCGATGAAGTATATTCCGAATTACTTTGAAAAAGCACAGCTTTCGAAGATGTTTTTCTTGTTCCCGGACCCGCACTTCAAAGAAAAGAACCATCGTAGGCGTGTGATTAGCCCGTTTTTGTTAGATGAGTATGCGTATGTGATTAAGCCTGGTGGGATTATATACACCATAACTGATGTGGAAGAGCTTGGAGAGTGGATGAAGTCGTGTTTGGAAAATCATCCGATGTTTGAATCGCTCACTGAAGAAGAGCTTGAAGCCGATCCGGTGGTGAAGTTGTTGAGTTGTGCAACTGAAGAAGGGCAAAAGGTGTCGAGAAATGGTGGGCAGACTTTTAAAGCCGTTTTTAGGCGTATCGTCCTCAAAGATTGAAGTAAGTTTTGTAGTTGTTTAGCGTTTTAAATTTATTTTCTTGATTTTGGATTTCTGTTTTTGGTTGCATTTCTGTTGAAAAGACCATGCTTTAGATTATGTAACTTTCAGTTTTGTTTTTCCTTTTTTGCCCCGTACACTAGGTTAAAAACCCTTGTGTTGCACGGGTTGAATATAGGAAATATTAAATAGTTAGTAATGAAGATTTAAGAATAATTAAACAATGTTTTGAGCATAATTATCAAAAGCGAACGCTTTTGGCGCCTAGGCCATTTTTTTGAGCGATGCGCACCCAATGCGCTCCTAATTCCCAGGTAATTATAGCGCACAATTGATACTAATTAATTGTATCTGATTTGATTTTGTTCGTATTCTTTACCAGCTTATTATTTCTGCTTTCAATGTATTGTTTTTATTCTCTGAATTTATTTCTGCGTATTAAATTTTTCTAACCCAACTTAGTATTTCTCTATTAATTTCCTTACACGGGATAACTATGCTATAATTTAGTTCTCTATTTTACCAACTTATAAAATTTGGCTTTTTTGACTGATTGAAATCTGAATTGTCACACAACCGATTTGGTACTTGATGTTGAAGATTATGGTAGTGTACGCTTTTTTTCCTCAGGCCCACATTTTCTTTGCGCTTTTCGCCTAGGCCCTAAGCGCCTTGAGTGCGCCTCCCACCTTTAATAACTATGGTTTTGAGCTAATAAGATATATTTACAAAAATAAGAGATAGAATACGAAGGGGTGAGATAAGAGAGGTAGGAAAAAGCATTTTGGGCTCGTAGAACTGTGAGTTACTTCATTATTAGATGTAGATAAGTTTTTAAAAATAGTTGAATCATGTTTGCTGTTTGTACATGAAAAAAAGGTCTAAAAGATATGTGTTCTAAAGTATATAACTGTGATACATGAGTTTCTTCAATAATAGCAAACCATGCATACCGGATGCTCCGTTATACTACCTCTAGACATTGGGTATGTTTGGCAAAAGTAGCTGGTGGCTGGAAGCTGGTAGCTGTAGCTTTTTAGATATATTTGGTGTTTGGCAGAGTAGCTGAAGCTTTTAATAAAATGTATAAAATGACTAAAATGGACATAACTAAAAAATTTAAAAGTTTGTGCATTAAAAAGTTCATTATATTTAGAGGTTAAAATAGTCATTTTTTCCCTAAAAGCTTGTAGCTCCTTCTAAACGCTACTAGTAGAAGCGCTCAACCAAAAGCTTCAAGCTCCTAACCTAAAAGGTTCAAGCTTCCTCAACCAAACAAGTCTTTTTATTGAGTAGGAACTTTTTGTTAAAAGCTTAAAGCTTGAAGCTTCATGCCAAACATAACCATTGTTGATCCATGTTTTGTAAATAAATCACCCATACCAATTTTCAGGACGACGCACAAATGTAATATACCCTAGCCAAGAAACCGTACGATGGTTTATCTATAATAATCACGCTCTTCAATTTTGTAGTCTTTTTATATTATAAAAAGAATAATGGATTTAATATATGTTGTTTGTGGATTGCTAATATCAGTTTCTGAATTCGATACAGTGCAGGACTGTAGGCACAGTGTGTAATTTGAATGGTAAAAGAGCCAAACAAAACAACAGTTTCTTAATTCACTAAGGTTCCGGATATGTCTTGTTTTGTTTTGTTTTGTTTTTCTTTTGATTACAGAGAACGGTTCTTGTTTTGTTTTCTTTTAGTAACAAAGAACGGCATGAGATATCTAACAGACTAGATGGCTGTTGATATTCGATCCATCGGTACTACACGACACTCGATACCACGGCTGCCCGAAACATCATAAGTGAAGCATAGTGATTTCATAACCGATTGAGAAACAATCAATGGTTGTCGGGGCTTATTATGAAATAGGGAGAGATTGAGCAAGAGAGATATGCTGGGGGTTTGCAAAAAGATCAGAATCCGAATAATCTGAAATTCCAAACCTCAAAAATTCGATTAAAATATAAATGAATACGATTCGTACAGTTGAACAGATATAAGATTAAGATTGATAGGTGATAACGCTTTAAAGCAAGAAGATTTGTGCTCACTCAATATAGTTCTCTCTCTGTCAGGATAGCATTAGCAACAAATTCGATTAAAATATAGTTCTCTCTCTGTCACAATAGCATCAACAACAAATGGATCATTCGAATCGCCTTCAACGTCATCAATCTCCTCAACGTATTCAAAGTAACAAAAAATAACACGAATGATCAAATCAAATGCATTAATGATGGCCATGGTAGCTCAAACAACAGGTTCAAATGGGTCAAATAATTCAAAAGCTGCCCAAAGTGTAGTTTACTGTACCTCATCTGCACCAGGAAAGTTGAGTCCCAGCTGTGTAGCTTGAGGCGTACTGGCCAAGTATACAGAAGCCCAGTCTTTACTTCCAACTGAAGTCTTATTGGTTGACGAAGAGCACAATTCGTTGAAAGAGGACCAATCCACCTCACAATTGGTTTCTTTATCTTCGTTAGGAGCAAGACGTTTCCCTAGAAACCCACTCGCACCTTCGTCCAAAAGAGTACCACAATGACTGTCATGAAAAGTAATGCATAAAATCCTATCTTCACAACTCCTATAAATTTTTAGCATTAGAAGTAAAAATTTTAATTTATTTACATTTACTTGAACGGATTAATCCAGTTTATTTTTTAACCACTAACAGGTCAAAAGCATAAGATCAAAAAAAGAAGCTTGAAAAAAAATGGGCCAAAAGTCGTCCAAAGTGAATTTTCAATGCATAAAGCCTCCAAAATAATGTTATTCACAAACATTCAAATATTACCAAAAGAGATATAAAAAATGATTACTTTTCACAAAGTGTTTTAACTCAACAATTTGCACACCAAAAAATTACCCAATTGACATGTAACCCAATATGCCACCTCTAATTAGTAGTGAGATAAGTTACATTTTGGACAGGCCTGTGAGTCTGCAGATACTTCTTAACATCTGCAATTGATTCAGTAGCATCACCAGTGGCCTGAGACCCAACCTAGTGAGTTTTATTTTTCAATTATGAGAATATATATACCTCTCAGCCTCTTTTTCATTCGCTTGTAGCCGCTAACAACAATTTCAGATAAGAAATCCTTCAAAATATGACCGATTTAGGGCTTCTATTTAAAACCATGAAGAATAGTGAGAGAAAATTAAGAGCAGGGAAATGTGAATTTCGAAAGAAAGAATTATATGAGAGAAGAACTTGTATTAGAGAGTGTGAATTTCAAAAGTATGAAAATATGGAGCCAAAAGATGAGGCGTGTTTACCAAAGAAGTCAATGGAAGCAGATCAGCTTTTTGTAGATGTCGATGGAAGCAATTGATTTTAGGGTTTTATTTATATTGGGTGCTTAAAAGGCTTGTACACAATGCTTCAGATATTGCACCTCCCTTAAAAAGTGGCAAATTACAAAAACTGCCCTTCGGATATGCATTATATATTTGGTGTGTGTGTGTATATATATATACATATATAGAGGAAGGTTTAAATGAGAACGTTAAGTATTGTGAAAACCGTGAGAACGAATGAAAAAACTGCGAAAACTTGATCAAAAACAATTCAAATTCAAATTTTTTTTGCACTTATCATTATTATATTTGAATACAATGTTAAAAATTTCATTTACACATTTAAATTTACGTAAATTCATATGTAAAGAAAATTTATACATGTGTAAGTTTTCCATTTACACATGTGTAAATTTGTTATATTTACACACGTGTAAAAAATCTAATAAGAGTGATTTTGAGAGAAGAAATGAAATATTTGATGTTGTAAATTCTTTTTCTGATATTGTATTTTAATTACAATGAGGTTTGTAGTAAAAAGAAATGGTTTTAATTGGGTTTTTCATTCGTTCTCACGGTTCTCACAATATATATATATATATATATATATATATATATATATATATATATATATATATATATATATATATATATATATATATATATATATATATATATATATATATAGGGAGGGGCTCATGCGAGAACCACCCTTATTGTGAGAACCTTGAAAACCAGTGTGAACACAACCTAAAATAGCTAAAAAAACCTAAAAAAACCTAACCCCCCCCCCCCAAAAAAAAAAAAGAAAACCTAACCCCCCCCCCTCCCCAAGCTAAATGCTAAAAAAAACCTAACCCCACCCCCTCCCCCCAAAAACCTAAACCCCCCTCCCCCACCCCCAAAAACCTAAACCCCCCCCCAAGCTAAAATGCTAAAAACTAAACCCCCAAAAAACCTTAAAAAATCTAAAAAAAATCTAAATTTTTTTTTGAATTTTTTAATATTTTTTATGTTAAAATCGCTACTTTTAGAAGCCAAAAAAAAAATTAAAAAAAAATTAAAATTTTTTTTGGCTTCGAAAAGTAGCGATTTTTTTATAAAAAATATTAAAAAATTCAAAAAAAAAATTTTTGTGTGATTTTTAGCTATTTTTAGGCATTTTTGGTGTGTTCACATTGGTTCTCGCGGTTCTCACAATAAGAGGTGGTTCTCGCATGATCTTCTCCCTATATATATATATATATATATATATATATATATATATATAGGGGGGGTTATCTTGAGAATGCTAAATATTGCGAGAACCGTGAGAACGAATGAAAAAACCAATCAAAATCAATTTTTTTTAATACAAATCTCATTGTAATTAAGATACAACATCAAAAAAAGAATTTACAACATCAAATAATTCATTTTTCCTCTCAAAATCACTTTTATTAGATTCTTTACACATGTGTAAATATAACAAATTTACACATGTGTAAATGATAAACTTATACATGTGTAAATTTTCTTTATTTATGAATTCACATAAATTTAAATGTGTAAATTTAATTTCTAACATTATATT
This sequence comes from Helianthus annuus, assembly GCF_002127325.2. NCBI lineage: Eukaryota > Viridiplantae > Streptophyta > Magnoliopsida > Asterales > Asteraceae > Helianthus > Helianthus annuus. Next base: position 101,668,648 of record NC_035447.2, on the reverse strand, counting down.
AGAATAATAATGATAAGTGCAAAAAAAATTGAATTTGAATTGTTTTTGACCAAGTTCTAGTGGTTTTTGTCATTCGTTCTACCGTTCTCACAATATTTAGCGTTCTCATTTAAACTCTTCTCTCTCTCTCTCTCTCTCTATATATATATATATATATATATATATATATATATATATATATATTTATATATATATATAGGGTAATGCTAGACAAAAAACCCTAAAATTCTTAGAAAACTCTGGAAACCCAAATCTCCCCCCATTTTTACCCAACCTCCCGACATTTTTTTTTTTGAAAAAAATTACACATGTAATATACATGTTTTAGAGTGTTTTGGGCCAAAAAAAAAACAAAAAAGCGCCGAAGGGATTTTTTTTAAAAAAAATAAACAAAATTCAGTGCCTAACATGTGTTAGACAAAATGCTGAAAGTTGCTGAAATTTTTTTTTTTAAATTATCCCTTCGGCGCTTTTTTGATTTTTTTGGCCCAAAACTCTTAAAAACATGTATATTACATGTGTTATTTTTTTCAAAAAAAAAAAATGTCGGGAGGTTAGGTTTTCTAGGGTTTTTTATATAGATAGGGTTTTCTATCTAGCCCTACCCTATATATATATATATATATATATATATATATATATATATATATAGTGTGGGGTTCATTGGGGAACACTAAAAAGTGGGGAAGCGGGGAACACTCTTAAAAATCTAACTTAACATGTTAAAAATCAATTTTTTTAAATTTTTTCGGTGCTTTTATATATAAATACTTGTAGAAGCATTTTTAATAAAAATATCAAAAGTAAAAAATATAAAAAAAGTTGAAAAAGGCCTAATTTTGTTTACAAAAATGATTTTTTTATTGAGATAGTTTCATCCCATTTTTATAAGGAAAGACGCCGAAAAATTTTTTTTTTAGAAAAAATTGAAATTTAACATGTTAAGTTAATTTTATAAGATATATTTTTTATTTGTTTTTAAACATTTTTTAATTATTTTATAGTTTTTATTTTTTATTAAAAATATTTCTACAGGTATTTATAAAGAAAAGCGTCAAAAAATGTAGAAAAATTTGATTTTTAACATGTTAAGTTGAACTTTTAAGAGTGTTCCCCAATGAACCCTCCCATATATATATATATACACACACACACACATATATATATATATATATATATATATATATATATATATATATAGGGGAGGGTTATCTTGAGAACGCTAAATATTGCGAGAACCGTGAGAACGAATGAGAACACCAATCAAAACCAATTTTTTTTAATACAAACCTCGTTGTAATTAAGATACAACATCAAAACAAGAATTTACAACATCAAATAATCCATTTTTCCTTTTCAAAATCACTCTTTTTAGATTTTTTACACATGTGTAAATATAACAGATTTACACATGTGTAAATGGCAAAATTACACATGTGTAAATTTTCTTTATTTTCGAATTCACGTAAATCTAAACGTGTAAATTAAATTTCTAACATTCTATTCGAATAATAATGATAAGTGTAGAAAAAAAAATTTGAATTTGATTGTTTTTTGACCAAGTTCTCACGGTTTTTCATTTGTTCTCACGGTTCTCACAATATTTAGCGTTCTCATTTAAACCCCCCTATATATATATATATATATATATATATATATATATATATATATATATATATATAGGGGGCTGCTAGAATGAGAACCACCCCGAGTTGTAAGAACCGCGAGAACTACACGTCCACGGAGCGCCGTTCGCCGCGATTTTTTTTACAAGTAGATGTGTGCATTATAAACACGGCCGTAAAAAATCACGGCGAACGGCGCTCCGTGGGGTGTACTTTTTTACACCTCAAGTTTGGTGTTTTTTAATTTTTTTTCTTTTTTCTTTTTTTTTCACCAAACTTGAGGTGTAAAAAAGTACACCCCACGGAGCGCCGTTCGCTGTGATTTTTTACGGCCGTGTTTATAATGCACACATCTACTTGTAAAAAAAAATCGCGGCGAACGGCGCTCCGTGGGGTGTAGTTCTCGCGGTTCTTACAACTCGAGGTGGTTCTCATTCTAGCGGCTCCCTATATATATATATATAGGTAAAGAGTATGGTACAAATATGGTTATCCTACATTACGTATGCTATATTATGAGCCGTACACGTGTCCTGATTGAGTTCGGTTTAAGAAGGTTAAATCAGACAATGAACCTATTCATCAGAGGGCAAATTCGTCTCTTCATTCATTCAGCGAGAAGTTCGTTACACTGATATCCCGGTAATTATTATTCAAATCAGTTTCAAATTTTCCATAATTCACAATTTGCAGTTTTCGTTCGTACGTGATAGGGTTTCATTCAATTTGTCTATTTTCGATGGATCCACAGAGTAGCACTGGATGAATAGAAGATGATTTTGAAGGAAATCGACCGATTGGTGATCATGCTCAATTATCTGCATATCAGAGAGTTTCAATTGAGGATGTTTTAAATCCGCGACCTGCAAATCCAATTCCAATTCCAGTTTCAAGTTCAAGTGCTGCAAACGAGATTTCTATTGGTAATTATGTTAATTCAGATATCTAAATTTGTTCGTATAATTGTTTTTTGTTTAAGCGTAGCATTGTTGTAGATGTTTTTGTAGTTTGAATGTTGATGATACTTATGTATTGTTTTGAGAAGCAACATGTATAACTTCGCATGTTTTTACTCATTACAATTCACATTTTGTTTTGTTTTCTTTGTAATTTCGCATTTGATTACATAATAAATCGCATATGTAATTCAGATTAATCAATATCATCATCTCGCATGTATTTATCAGACGATTCGCATGTGGTTCGTATGACTTTTTTATGTGTTTTATTTTGATTCATGTAGATGAAAGGGTTTACACTCCGGAGGTTCAGGCATCAGCTACACCTGTTGTTGGGATGCAATTTATCTCCATTGAACAAGCATATGCGTTTTATCAATCATATGCTAAGTTAGCTGGTTTTTCTATTCGGAAAGGTGGCGAAGTATACAGTGGTGGTATAATCAAAACTAAGTATTTTGTTTGTTCTAAAGAGGGACATAAGCCTGTGTGTATTGATGATAATTCCAAGTCAAAAAAGCAATTCAAAACCAGGAACATGGGGACTATTAGGACCGGATGCAAAGCTCAACTTGTGATTTGCACTGTTGATGGTAGATTATATACAGTCAAGAAATTTGTTGATGGCCATAACCATAAGTTTGTTTGTCAAAATGACATTCACATGCTCCCAACTTACAGACAATTATGTGTATGTGGCACATAATGAAAAAAGTGGCAGATAAGGTAGAGCATGCAACATTTTTGGTGTTTTTGTTGGTGTTATTTTTAATTATTATAGCTTTTTGTAATAGACTGATTTAAAATGCATTTATTTGTTAAAGGTTGGGCATGAGTTGTGCAATAATGATGAGTTTAAAAGGAGGATATGCGACATTGTTTGGACTGATTCGCTTGAGCACGAAGAATTCGAGAGACAGTGGAAGTTGGTGATGATTGAGTTTGGTCTCACTGAAAACAAATGGATTGATGATATGTTTGGGATGAGATCCATGTGGATTTTGGCTTTTTACCGGCATGAGCCAATGTCAGGTCTTATGAGAACAACTTCAAGATCAGAGAGTGAGAACCATTTTTTGTCAGGTTGCTAATTCACAACTCACACTCGTAGAGTTTATGAATCATTTTGATGGGGCAATGGATGTTCAAAGGTTCAATCATAGGAAAAATGATCATATTTCAAGATATACAGAGCCAGCTGATTGGAGTCAAACTACATTGGAAAAAGATGCTGCTAAGATCTACACCAGGTCTATATTTTTTGATCAGCAATTAGAGATACATGGACCAATTTCCGAATGTTTGCCGATGGACACCAAAGTTGAAGGTCCACGTATCAGAATATTGTTGAAGGATTTTAAAGCACATGGAGATGGTTTATTGGAGGTATTTTTCATGTTTTTTAGATATGCGAATCCGTTACATTACATATGCGATTTTAGTTTATTTATTTTACATTATTTTTTTAGAAATGCGAAATTGTTATGTTCCACATGCGATATCAATTTTAATCACTTATATGATTGTTAAACATGCGATATTGTTTATGTTTATACATGCGATTTTAAACCTTATTATTAATTTTATTTTTGGTTATTTGCTAGGTGTGGTTCAAGAATCTCGAGAATGATGTAACTGCACAGTGTAGCTGTTTGCGTTTTGAGCAGTATGGGCTGCTATGCAAACACATATATTTTCTTTTCAAGATGTTTGGTGTTAAAGAAATACCAAACAAATATGTTATGAAGAGATGGACGAAGGATGTTGTGCCGAATGAGTTAAATGTTAAGTACAATCTAAATGTGGGGGGCAAGGAAGTGCATCAGAGGGCTAAACGGATTGTTCGTGAAATTATCCACACAGGGGAGTATTTGGTTAGTAATTTGATTTCCGACTTTGATCAACTTGTCTTAGTGAGGGATCAAATGATGCAGCTTAAAGAGAGAGTTGATCAGAGTCGCATAACCAAGCAACTTGATCCAAAATTTGACCGATTTTCAAAGTTGATTGGTTATCAACAACCAGTAACTAATGCTCCCCCACTGTTCGTGTGCCTACTGGTATAAGAAACAAAGACCGCGGCTCGCATAGAAGGATTAAATCTAAGAAGGAACAAATGATCAGCCGCAAAGGGAAAAGGTCAAGGACATGTAGCGTATGCAATGAAAAAGGTCATGACATTCGGACTTGCGCGCGAGCTTAAAGCCAAACAACAAGGTAAACAGGGAAAAAAGAAGATGAAGGGTGTCCAGATTGAAGATGGTGTGAGAGACAAAGACAATGAGGGTGAAGACGACGAAGAGGAAGATGACTTTGAAGATTACATCAGTGATGAGGGATCTGAGGAAGAAGATCAGTGGGAAGAGGTGTCTGGAGATGAAGATGACGAGGATGAGTAATGTCTTTTTAAATGTAAATGCGAATTTGTAAGAAACACATGCGATTTTATATTCATTAATGTATATCATTTTTTCACATGCGATTTTAGTATTATAAACATGCGATTTTTATATGCGTCAGTTTAATTTTAGTTTATATGATTTTTCAAATGCGATTTCTCCTTTAATACATGCGATGTTGAGTTATCTTGTTTTTTTTATGTTATAGTGGCAAAGATCCCTAATTCATTCATGCGATTTTTAAATTCTATTAAAGCATAATATTTGTTCAAAACATATATCCAAAATACAAAATATTGGTTATTGTCAAACACAGCTACAACCATAAAATGATTTAACAGAAATTTAGTTACTTGAAGCAAAGATTTTGACACGTTCAGTAGAGCTGAACTCCATCTTCTCCTTCACCGTGTTTAGAGCATTTGTCAGGAAAGAGAAGGCTAAGTCATCAACTCGAGATTGCTCTTTTATGTGATCCAAAGCTTTGTCCCTGAAGCTTGATGGTGGTTCTTGAAGTAGCTTTTCCCATACTGCTTGATTGTTCTTGATTTGTTCAAGGATTTTGCCCTGCACATCAAGAACCAGATGAGAAGTGTTGACATCAGTGGTTATTTCTGTCAACGTGTGAGTTGACAATAGCTCCTTGATTGCAATGTTTTTGATTTTTTCCATATCTTCAGCTACCATTTTTGTTTGTGTCTGTGTGTTTTGTGTGTGTTTTATTTGGTATTCTATGTCTTAATATGGAAGGTAGTTATCAAGGTTTTTTATATTAATATAGTAATTTTATTATATAGGTAGGGTGGTAAGTTCAGTAGTATTTATTGTAAAATTCATCATTACATGTCAAATTATAGTCACATCGTTAATAAATTAAGTTTTTTTATATAAAATAATATCATTTTTAGTTTTTATGATTGGTAGTTGTTTTTTTTTTTGTATTTTTGTTACAAATTTTATTTTTTTTTAAAGTTTTGTTTGCAGCCTTATTCGAAATCGCATTTGATTCGAAAGAAATTCGCAAACTGTAAGAAACAAACATTTAAATGTCCCTTTCTATGATATCGCATGTTTAATTTATATGAAATCGCACACTATATGAACGGGATATTGAAAAGTTTGATATCGCATTTGTATTATCATGAATTCGCAAACTATATGAATTTTCAAAGAATTCTTAAACTTTTTTACTGATATCGCATATGTATCCCATGAATTCGCAAACTATATGAAATTTCAAAGAATTCTTTTTTTTATACCGAATTCGCATTTACATTATCAACGTTTTCGCACATGATTTGTCAACCTGCACCATCTTCTTCGATAGTCAGTGCATACAGAATTTTTAAATTCATCAGAAGTTTTCTCAGAAGAGTTTGTTGAAATAGGAATCGATCCATTTGGTGAATAAGAATCGTTCTGGTTAAGTGTTATAATTTCGGGTTTCGTTTTGATTTTGGATCTTACGTTATGATTTTTGACGTTATGATTTTTGAGGTTTTGTTCGCCGTTTATCAGGTGCTTTGATCTTAAATTTGACGATTTTAACCTTGGCGGTTTCCTTTTTATTAATCCTATGTTGACATTTTTAATAGAAAAAGGCGCTGTTTATGAAAGATGATCTGACGGCTGTGGACGACGCGTACATAATGTACAATTAGGTTATTTGTATGATAACTGGCCTCTATATATATATATATATATATATATATAGGGGAGGGTTATCTTGAAAACGCTAAATATTGCGAGAACCGTGAGAACGAATGAAAAAACCAATCAAAACCAATTTTTTTTTATACAAACCTTATTGTAATTAAGATACAACATCAAAACAAGAATTTATAACATCAAATAATTCATTTCTCATTTCAAAATCATTCTTTTTAGATTTTTTACACATGTGTAAATATAGCAGATTTACACATGTGTAAATGGCAAACTTACACATGTGTAAATTTTCTTTATTTATGAATTCACGTAAATTTAAACGTGTAAATTGAATTTCTAACATTGTATTCGAATAATAATGATAAGTGTAGAATTTTTTTTTGAATTTGAATTGTTTTTGACCAAGTTCTCATGGTTTTTTCATTTGTTCTCACGGTTCTCAAAATATTTAGCGTTCTCATTTAAACTCTCCCATATATATATATATATATATATATATAGGTAGAGGATCCTGTAAAAAGTGCTCAAAGTGTGAGAAGCGTATTATAACACTATATATAATACTATATAACACCATATAAACTATAACAATATGTAACACCATATAATACCATATAACACTATGTAACACTATATATCCTTATATAACATATATAACACTATAGGTTGTCTGATAACATGTCTATGATAGATGTATAGTGTTATATTTGTTATATAATGATATATAGTGTTACATAGTGTTTTATGGTATTATATGGTGTTACATATTTTTATACGGTGTTTATATGGTGTTATATAGTATTATATATAGTGTTCTAATACACTTCTCACACTTTGAGCACTTTTTACACTATCCTTACCCTATATATATATATATATATATATATATATATATATATATATATATGGGGACCGCTAAAATGAGAACCACCTCGAGTTGTAAGAACCGTGAGAACTTTTTGATCCGGAGCGAGGTGGACCAATTTTTTTTTCACAAAATGTAGATGCGTGTATTAATAACACATTTAAAAAAAAAATTCAAAAAAGAAATGTCGTGTGTGTAGTTTTGATCACCACAAGTTTGTGTTTACGGGTACCGTAAATTCTATCGGAAAATTTACGGTACCTGTAAACACAAACTTGTGGTACTCAAAACTACACACACAACATTTTTTTTTGATTTTTTTTTAAAATGTGTTTATAATACACGCATCTACATTTGTGAAAAGAAATTTTGATCCAACTCGCCCCGGATCAAAAAGTTCTCACGGTTCTTACAACTCGAGGTGGTTCTTATTTTAGCGCAATTCTATATATATATATATATATATATATATATATATACATATGTAGATGATCCTGTAAAAAATGCCTAAAGTTTGAGAAGGGTAAGAAAGAATCTCAACCATTAGATCTTTTGATCTAATGGTTGAGATCAATAGTGACCAAATTGTAAAATATTTTCATTAATTTGGACTTATTTGAAATATCTAGGGGCAATATAGTCTTTTAAACCCACTAGAAATTAGGTAATGCACATGTAACTTCCCCCCATCTTTTTTAAACGTCAATAACTTTTTATATGTAACTTTTAAACAAAAAAAAATTACACCATAATAACGAGCATTTTTTTATATTTAATATGAGTACCATATTGATATTGCTATACTTATATAGAGAAAAAAATATGTTTCGATCAGATGTTTAGTTAATGAATGGTGTTATATACTTGCTGAATGGTGTTATATACTTACTGAATGGTGTTATATACTTGCTGAATGGTGTTATATACTTACTGAATGGTGTTATATACTTGTTGAATGGTGTTATATACTTACTGAATGGTGTTATATACTTGCTCAATGGTGTTATATACTTGCTGAATGGTGTTATATACTTCCTATAATTAAGGTGGCGGTTATGGGAAGTTTTTAATTAATTGAATTAATGATAAAATTACTTGTTTACCCTTTTTATTTATTTTAGATCTAATGGCTGAGATTCTTTCTTACCTTACACTTTTGGTCTTTTTTACAATAACCTTACCCTATATATATATATATATATATATATATATATAGGGTAATGCTCTATAGAAAACCTTCGATTTTTAGAAAACTTTGCAAAACCATCTAATGGCCTACATGTTGCCACGTGTCTCAGCCACCTTCATATCCTTTTTAGCTTTTGAGGGCACATTGGTAAATTTACATATTCATAACCCACTCCCAAGATATTTTGACTAACCTGATTTGACACTATCACCCATCACATCATTCTCAACCATCATCCTCCATTTTGTTTACTTTATTTCAAATTAACCAGTTTTTTTTTCAAAATATGTTAATCTTCTTAAACCACTCATTTCACACTAGATCCGCCATTAATGCACTATGGAGCATCCATCAACAATGGTAGATCTAAAGGAAAATGGAGGATACTCTGATGTGCTCGACCATGAAAACCCAAAACATCTTCATTGACAACGATGATGTGTTCTACAATGAAGATAATGTTCCAGGTTTGCTCTACAATCTTCATCATGTTTATCAAGAACACCAAGAACACATAGAGAGAAGTAAGTTTGAAGATCTTCATCGTGTTTATCGCATGGTTCTAGATCCGGTAAGTGTTTTAGAGAGAGAAAGTTGCTGTTTTAGAGAGAGAAAGTTGCTGTTTTATAGAGAGAAACAACAATCTCTTGAGTATTTTATTTTAAAAAATCATTTCACACTTGATGTTTTTGTTAAAATGGTTGTTAATAGGTTTTTGTGTAATGGTTGTTTTAGAGATGAAACATGATTTTTTTTGTTAAAATGGTTCTTAAAAGGGGTAAATGTTTATGTAATTTGCAGGTTTTTATTTTTGTGTTAAAAAGTTGTGCTTGGTTTGGTTGCTTGTTTGGGCTTTTGATCTGAATAGTAACTGTTTTTTGTTCGTTTGGTTGCTTTGTTTGGGGCTTTTGATCTGAATAGTAACTGTTTTTGTGATTTTATTTAAGAAAAAAGATTTTCTGGCTATGAATATGTTAATATTTATGTTTGGTTAACGACTTAACGGTTATCTTATCTTTTTGTTATTAGGACAATGATGGATACAAGGGAAATAAGATCCAATTCTCGGGACCGTTGGTTTCGTCAAACGTGGATCAGATGCTCAAGGATCATGACCATGTTTATGTTACAGCACAACACAACTAACACGTGTTATAGCTTGAACTTCTCAGACATGCATGTATTACATGTGACATGAAACCCATGTACAACGTAACACGTGTTACGTGTGACATGAAAACACATTTTTATAACTTCCCTGACATACACACACCCACATGTTTACAAACCATTTCAAGACCGAACCAAACAAGCAAGGGTAGCCGCCGAAAAGCTAAGGCAGCAAAGGTAGCCGTTGAAAAGCTAAGGCAGACTGTCAAAGGAAGCTCCACCATTTTCTTAGTGCTATGTATTTTCGTTTACTAGTAATATGTAATGTGAGACTCTTATTGTTTTGTCTAGTACATGATGTTAAAACGATATGGACTTAACACATTCTGGAAGTCTTAACACACGTTATAAAAGAGGCTTAACACACGTTATATCAGGTATACTTTGTTGTTATTAAGTTACTATTGGAGTTTATGCATCCATTCCGGAAGTCTTAATACACGTTATAATTGAGGCTTAACACACGTTACACATGTTACAGTATGTATATACAAATCATGGTGTTTTGGAATCCACTAGCTTATACATGACACTGTGTTGGGTTAAACCAAGATTATAACAGAGGCTTAACACATGTTATCTCAGGTATACAGTGTTACAATATTAACTTGTACGTTCCATATTAACTTGTACACGTGTTATGATCAGTATATGCACATCATGGTGTTTTGCAAACCACTTTCATATACATGAATACAAGTCGGGTTATAATGGATGCTTACATGTTATCATATGTATACAAGTGGGGTTACAACAAGATTACGATATTGTACAAGTGGGGTTACAACAAGATTACGATATTAACTAAGCTCACCATTAAACTCATCGCCCCCGTCGACTGTTTTCACCCTTGTCACATTTTATGCAATTACACGTTCCGAACAGACAAATTGTAACACATGTTAGATCAGTATATACACATCATGGTGTTTTGTAAACCACTAGCTTATACATGAATACATGTCAGGTTACAAAAAGATTATAACAGAGGCTTAACACATGTTATACATTCCAAAATGTGCAAAACAAATGACCCGTTTCATATTATATATATTCCAAAATTACCGGTACATGTATTACCATAAATGGCTCGTTTCATATGACACGTTACATACTAACTTGTACATTTATTACTTGTACAAGTTTTACGCTCAGTATCCACATTATCGGATATTTTCAACATCAACAAAAATAGAATAGATATTACTTGTTTTTTTTTTAATTAACAAAAGGTTAACACACGTTATATATCATTCTAACAGGGGCTTAACACATGTTATACATGAACACATGTCAGGTTACATCATGGTGTTCTGTTACAGCATAAACCACCAACACATGTTATAAATGAATGAAGACTTCTTTTCCAAAGGATGTGACTTATTCAATGTCCTCGCATTAACGTCGCCTACATCCATCCAGCTTGTTAATTGAATATCTTTTATGGATCTGTTTCTGTAAATCAACACACGTTATATATCATTCTAACAGGTGCTTAACACATGTTATGGGTCTGTCTCTGTAAATCAAGCAACCCAACAAAAAAACAATTATTGTTAAGATCAAAAGCCCCAAACAAGCAACCAAACCAACAAAAAAACCCGTTCAAAATGTTATGGGTCTGTCTCTGATGTGCTCGACCACGTTCCGAACAGACAAATTGTAACACATGTTAGATCAGTATATACACATCATGGTGTTTTGTAAACCACTAGCTTATACATGAATACATGCCAGGTTACAAAAAGATTATAACAGAGGCTTAACACATGTTATACATTCCAAAATGTGCAAAACAAATGACCCGTTTCATATTATATATTCCAAAATTACCGGTAGATGTGTTACCATAAATGGCTCGTTTCATATTACACGTTACATACTAACTTGTATAATTATTACTTGTACAAGTTTTACGCTCAGTATCCACATTATCAGATATTTTAAACATCAACAAAAATAAAATAGATATTACTTGTTTTTTTAATTAACAAAAGGTTAACACACGTTATATATCATTCTAACAGGGGCTTAACACATGTTATACATGAACACATGTTGGGTTACATCATGGTGTTCTGTTACAGCATGAACCACCAACACATACAGCATGAACCACCAACACATGTTATAAATGAACGAAGACTTCTTTTCAAAGGATGTGACTTATTCAATGTCCTCGTATTAACGTCGCCTACATCCATCCAGCTTGTCAATTGAATATCTTTTATGGATCTGTTTCTGTAAATCAACACACGTTATATATCATTCTAAAAGGTGCTTAACACACGTTGTGGGCCTGTCTCTGTAAATCAAGCAACCCAACAAAAAAACAATTATTGTTAAGATCAAAAGCCCCAAATAAGCAACCAAACCAACAAAAAAACCCGTTCAAAATCTCATCCTAAAGTTTTGGATTTATTTAAAATACATGAACATTAACCATTACTAGAACACGCATTAAGTTCGCCTACATCCATCCAGCTTGTCAATTGAATATCTTTATGGGTTTGTTTCTGTAAATCAACACACGTTATATAACATTCTAACAGGGGGCTTAACACATGTTATGGGCCTGAGTCTGTGAATCAAGCAACCAAACAAAAAAACACTTACTATTCAGATCAAAAACCCAAACAAGCAACCCAAACCAACAAAAAACAGCTACTATTAAGATCAAAAGCCCCTAACAAGCAACCAAACTAACAAAAAAATCCATTCAAAATCTCATCCTAAAGTTTTTGATTCATTTAAAATACAAAATCATATTAACAACCATTACTAAAACACTTTCAGCACACAAAAACATATTAATAACCATTTCAACAAAAAATAAAGTGTGAAATGATATTTCAAGAACACTTACCGGATCTATAACCATTTCAACAAAAAATCAAGTGTGAAATGATATATATATATAGCCCAACCCTATATATATACATACATATATATAGATATGTATATATATATATGTATATATGTATATATACATACGTATGTATAATACATATGTATACATACGTATGTATATATACATATGTATATATATACATACGTATGTATGTATATATACATATGTATGTATATATAGGTATATACATATATATATACATATGTGTATATATACATATATAATATATACGTATATATGTATGTATACATATATAATATATACGTATATATGTATGTATATATATATATATACGTATATATACGTATATATATATATATACGTATATACGTATATATACGTATATATTTATATATACGTATATATATATATAGGGAGAAGATCATGCGAGAACCACCTCTTATTGTCAGAACCGCGAGAACCAATGTGAACACACCAAAAATGCCTAAAAATAGGTTTTTTTTTTTTTTTTTTGGGGGGGGGGGTTAGGTTTTATTTGGGGGGGGGGTGGGGGGGTTTAGGTTTTTTTTTGGGGGGGGGGAGTGGGGTTTAGGTTTTTTTTAGGTTTTTTAGCTATTTTAGGTTGTGTTCACATTGGTTCTCAAGGTTCTCACAATAAGGGTGGTTCTCGCATGAGCCCCTCCCTATATATATATATATATATATATATATATATATATATATATATATATATATATATATATATATAGGGTTAGGATTTAGAGAAAGCGGTGGAAAGTGTGAGAACGGAGAGAATGCTTATGGATCGTCAGATCAAAACAATCCATGGACTAGATTGCGCGGTGGCGTTTTCGTAAATAACATCAATGTTATTATGTGGGACGCGCTTCATTAAGGGTAAAAGGGTCTTTTACCGCTCAAATTCAAAACGCCATCAAATGATAACACGCCATTAAAAAAAATAAAACGCCATTAAAAACATAACGCTAAAATTTAGTGATAAAATGCGTTGGATATTATAGGAAGAGGAAACAACACAGTAACTGAATTTCAGTTATTAACATTTATTAGAAGAAATTCCCTCCTAAATTACGCGCCAAAAACATCATTATATAAACGACGTACAAACATCGCTTCCATAATCACTTCAATCTATCCATTTCTGCAAAAAGCATCTTTAACCAAAAACGCCAATTTAACCAAAACGCCAAAAATGCCAACAACCGTTTGGTGGGGATACACTCTGGCAATCAGGCGATTCGTGACAATAGAAGGAGAGTGTATGTTAGGACAATCAAGGCAATTTTGAAGATGGAAGAAGAGGTACAGAGGGGTATCCTATCCCTTGTCATCGCCCTGGACAACGAATGCCATGAAACACATATGCTTATGAAAGCATTAACAAGGAAATTTGAACCAATCAAAGAAGATGTAAAGCCGGACCCTGTCATGACATCATGGCGTTTTGATGATGAAAGTGTCATGGTGGCCGATATATACGACAACGGAGAGCAGGAAGTCTACTGGCTTGAAAACATCATGACAAAGCAGGGGCTTGGTTTCATGGAAGAATTGCATAACGCCACTTGTTGAACACAGAAATGAACTCAAAAATGGAGTTAATGCAAAACATGTTCAAGTGGAGGCTTCACAATCTTCATAACAGGAAGGCGACGAAGGTGAAGGTGATGACATGGATGAAGATCCAGATGAAGACTCCGAGGAAGAAGATGACGCAAGTGATGGATACTTTTTGGATAAAGTACCTTCTGACGAAGGGTTTTAATTTTTTTCTTCTGTGTAATCTTCTTTTTTTAAGATAATTAAATGATATATTTCTCTATTTATTTGCAAAACGCCAAAAAATACTAAAAAGGTTATTGCATACAAAACGCAAGATAAAACAAAAAATATTTTTCCTGCTTAATATTTTATTTTCTCCGTTATTGTATTTTTTTTATCTTGCTCTACATAATGCAATTTAAAAAAATGCCAAATTTAGAAGATGGGTTAAAACTGATAAAGCTGATCAAAACAGTAAATAAAAAAACAGTAACTGAAAAGACGGTTACTTTATTACTATCATTTATTACAATAAAAAAATCCCGCCTAAACTACGCACCAAGAAAAACAAACGCCATATCCTCTAGAAACCACTCACTTTAAAACGTCAAAAAATATTAGTTCAAATAACCACAGATGGAAAAGCTTTCACTGAATGGATTCTTCTTCTGAGGGGGTTATCTCAATAATATTTTGCTGAATGAGATGGACAAATATTCAAGAAAAAAAGACTAATGACAGTGATATGCCATCATATGAGCTTTGTTCTTGATGAATATCGGCATGGAATAAAGGGATCAACACAAGTGTAACATGCTATTTTGGACTCCATTATTATAAATAGCATCAAGCAAGAGTTGATATTCAATGACATGTCACCAAACAAGAATATCACACCAAAACACAGGATGCCACTAAGCAGCTTCGTCTGAAAAAGGTTCAAAACGCCAAAACAAATTCAAGACGAAAGAGGCTGATGACAGTGAAAATTCGGAAGAGAAATAAGATTACCATTTTTAATTTTTTTTATTTTCATTTTATATTGTTTTGTTATCAAGTTATATGTTGTTCTGTTATCCAATTCTCTACAAATAAAATACATTATTATATAAAACGCAAAAAACTACAAACACCAAAACGCTAGAAGTATGAAAACTGTGAGAACGGGTGCTGGCAAGGCACCTTGTCAAATGTATTAAACGTCAAAAAATTCACTAAACGCCAAAAAACATTTGGTCTTATTGTAATCTTATGAAAATATTAATGACTCGTAGTGAATTATTATACAAAACGCCAAAAAAATTGACCAGAAAACGTAACGCCAAAAAATTATCTATGTGACACAAAAACTGTTAATTCAACGCCAAAAGGTTTAATAAATACAATCAACGCCAAAAAAATCTTAGACGAAAGAAAATGTTATAGCGCGTTGGGAAAATAAAAGAAGATTGAAAAGACAAAAAAATGTTAGAGAAAACGCTCAAAAGTGTGAGAACGGAGAAAACGCTTATGGATCATCAGATCAAAACAAACTATGGACAAGATGACGCGGTGACATTTTCGTAAATAAAATCACTTTTATTAATCTGGCGCGCTTCATTAAGTGTAAAAGGGTCTTTTGACTTAACATAAAACGCCAAACTCACGCTATTAAAATCCCGCCTCAACACACATAGCACACTTCATCATAATATAACGCCATAGATATATAACACGAAACTTTGTTTTTAACCAATAAAGCTGAACAAACAGTACTGAAACAACGGAACTACTAAAAATCGCGCCTAAAATACGCGCCAAAAACTTCCTATATAAACAAACTCTCAGAACTGCTAAAATCCACACCAAAACCACAAAAACCTATATTTTCCCTTATACCATTCATCTTATAAACGCCAAAAAAAAAAAGCTTTCGCTCTATGTAATGAGCAAGATCCTCAATATAAACGTCAAAACATACAAAAACCACAAAACTTCAAAAAAGCCATTTCATGGAGATTATGTTTTTGGTCTCTATAAAGTTTAGCTAAACGGAATGGATAACATTGTAACACATCTTTCTTGACTGAGGATTAACAATGTTATCCATTTCGTTCACCAAAACATTATTGAGTTTAGCACGACCAAAATTAGAAGTTTATGGTAGTTTTATTTAGTGGAGTTATTGTTTTTTTTTTTCGGCGTTTGATTTCCTTGCCCGATCTTATATTGTTTGTTATTTAACTTCGAAGTAGCATGTTATGAACAAAGAGGTAGAAAAAAGAAAAAAGATGCAAAAAAAAAAAAGATTTAAAATGCCAAACTGAGAAAGGTCTATGTTATATAGGATAGAAATAAAAAAACGCCAAACTACTGTACACTGGCTCTCGAAGACCATCTGTATGTGTTATGTAAGAATGACAAATACAAAACGCCAAACTACTCTTCATTGGCTCTTAAAGACCTTGTCGATCTTCTTTTAATTACGACATGTTTGCATGTTGATGTGTAGTGTCCATAGGCTTTGCAGTTCTGACACTATCTTTCATTGGCCCCGGGTTTTGACTGTAATTTCTTTTTGTCGATTGCTGTCTCCTGTTTAGATTTCAGGCACTTCCGAGAACCAGAACCTTTGGATTTATAACCTACAGGGACTCTTATCAGATTCTTGTCGTTTTTATATTGACCAGTTATCTCGGCAAATCTATTCCCAGAACTAGCGGGAGGAGCAACAATATGCATATCTTGAACCTTCTTCATATAAGATTGAACATGATCCGTGTATAAGGATAGCTCCTCTTTATTACTAGATCAATGGTTCAAAGTGTATTCGGTTGAATAAATAATATCTCACATCATACTTTGCACATCAGGATCAAGCTCGGTCATATATTCACGACTAATTGAGAATTCAGGAGAGAAGTTTGGGGAGGCCTCTTGCGCCATCTATTTAGAATGTATTGTTTTGGAAATTCCCTAATGTCCATAATTCTCAAAACATAGAATATATGTCTACATAGCAAACCAAACTGTTCAAAACGCCTGCATGAGCAACTGCATGTGCAATCAGACTTACGGAACATTACCTGAAAAACGCCAAAAACAATATCTCTATAACGCCATGCATAGAATGTTTGTCTAAAAAAGAAAAAAAACACATTGCATATCATAAAACGCCATAAACAAAAAATGCCATAAAAACCAAAATGCCATTATTTACCTCAAATAAGGATGTACAAGGCTATTGGAAGTCATTTACGTAAAACTTAACAAACCCATCAGGCTGATCTTCGTAACGTTGATTTATGCAATCCGCAACTCCAATAAGCTCAGCTTGAACGTCACAAAAAATACTTTTTGTGTATATGTCAACAGCTTGCCCTTCCAACAATTTGTAACTACTCTTCAACTGGGGTCTTTTGTATCGAGATTCATAATCATTTTTACGATGTGTGTGACGTTGTGCTTCTATTGCAGTCTCATAATGCGTCATGAACTCAACAAGAGTAGCTTTCGAATTGCACACTTGACTAAAAAAATGATTCTCACTCTCCGACCTGGATGTCGTTCGCATAAGACCAGACATATGCTCCATTCTATAGTATGCAGAGATCCAAGATTCCCTAAGTGCAAAAATATCAGATAGCCAGTCATTATCTTCTAAATTGAATTATGCGATAACCGATTCCCATTCTGATTCAAACGCTTCAGGTGTGAGAATATCCGTCCACACAACACCACAAATACGTTCTTTAAAATTGGTGGAATTGCATAGCCTAACACCAACCTATATATAACACGAAAACACCATGCATAAACAAAAAAAAAAAACAAAAGACAAAACTTAATTAAAAAAATAGTAACAAGGTACAAAACGCCATGTATTTTAAACGCAGTGTACCCTAAAACGCCAAAGATAAAAAAAAGCATAACAACCTCCAGAGAAAGTTTATGCATCACATGCCACATGCATAACTGATGCCTTTTGTGTAACACCCTTGTATTATTTTAAAGGTTTTCGTATATATAACAAAAATAAACATGTAATTAAGATTAAGGATCCGTAGAAAATACGAGTAATTTAAGATTTTTACAACTTAAAAGTTTACAACATAATATAATTAAGTTCGTCGTTTAAAATGACAACGAAACGGCGTGCAGAAGCTTGTATTCTGCTTGCGTTCGGTTCTTCAGTGGGCTTGATCATCATTCGGCATCCAAGATGTACCTATATTTCATAAACATGAAATGATTTTAGTTATGTTACATTTATAACATATAAGCTTGTCCGAATATCAAAACGAACAATCAAACAACAATTTGCCAGCTTACCACGCTCTCGCGGGGCGCGACGGATGAGGGATTCCTCATTCGCGGGCCGCGACCTTCGTCGCGTGATGCGACCGTAATACCAGATCGCTGTCGCGTAGCGCGACAACTTGTTTTCGACAGCATGTTTGTTGTTTTGTGCTGCATTTTTCCCAGCTATGTTTCTAAGAAATAATCAACTTCAAACTAGCGTAACTTTTAATCTAGACCTCCGTTTTGTATGATTCTTTTTCCTACGCGTTCGTAATTAAATTACGGACCCGTTTTTCACCTTGCTTTGCATAAAAAACTGATTTATCCACTAATGGCTCATAAATTGTTTAGGTGATTATTCAACCCGTTTGGCATTATCATCTCACTACATGCTCTAGAAAAATAGGTAATTCCTATCATTTTTACCCATCCCGGGCTTGTCAAACCTTAACGTTTTCGCTCCCATCATAGAGTTTACGTAGGCGTTTACATTCACCGATTCATTTATATCTATCTAAGCATTTAACCATAATTTACTTCTTAGTCTATTTTGACCCGTTTAGGGGACTTTTAAGCATCTAAGCATCAAACTCGCTATTTTCTTTCCGCACCTCGTCTTTTCTTGCAAAATAACAACTTATCTTCCACCACAACTATTTTTGTGGTAGATTTAACATAAGGAACCCAAAATCCCAATTTTACCCTTCGGCTAGTCCTTTTTCGCAATTGACTATCTCTAGGAATTCGACCCACAAATGTTTTGCCTAGAACTTTTATACACATCTAAGGGTTACAAAGTTATAATATAAGTTTCTAAACGACCTCTAAGGTTCGTTTGCCCGATTTACCTATCATGGGCGTTTTGGTCATTTTTAGTCCCTCATTTACGACGAAGGACTCTCACTAATTATTTGACCAAAATTTGCATGTTTAACTAACAACTTAACTATGCGTACCTGGCTCGGGTCATAGGATTGACCCATTTAAATACGTTTCGCTATTAATTTCTAGTTAATAGCAACACGAACCATGTGTTAAATTCCTGTGATTACAAAACTCAACAAGCGATCATCAGATATTATTGTCAAACGGTGATAACAACACCATTTGACCCGTTTAGTCGAAATGACCAATTATAATTATGAGATGGTATTTAATTACCATTTCATTCATTTAACCTATTCCGATTTGCTTTTTGAATTCATCTTGCTTAAAAGTCGTTTCTTGTTTTTGTTTGACCCATTACGACTTATGCCAAATGGTGTCCTTTCAAATCCTTTTGTTTATTCGTTAACCCGTGTCCGGGTTACCATTTTTCCGTTTTTACCCTTTTTACCATAGTTTATGGTTTCTTACCATTCTCACTTGTTTCGACTCACATTATATCGTGCCGGGACATCATGTTCTATTTACTTAATATAATTCATATTCAATACTCGCATATAAGTATTTTGTAATAAAAATAAAAAGGCGTAAGCTTTACTTACCTCGCATCCAAACTATGCTTTTATTTTCCTATTAAATTCGTTTGACCTGCTTCCTTCTCCAAGCTTCCACCTAGTCTAACACCCCGTGTTTTCAAACGTCAACGTCAAGTCAAGAAAGACGTCAAAACGGTAATTCTTTGACAGTAGTTAGTCTATTTTATGTTTTTGTTAGTTGTATTATGTGGAGTAAGTGTTCTTAATCAAAGTAATCGAATGTTCATCGATGCAGAACGCAATACGACTGTGAATGATAGGAAGTAACAATGCTATAAAGTCAATTAATCAATAATCAAGCTAATCAAATCATCATCGAACTCGAATCTCGAATTGTGCGAACTTTGGTATTAGTATACGTGTGTGTGTGCCTTATGTGTTACTTGTGCGTGTTTACTTTTATGTTATGTATGGTGATCAATCGAATCAAAACTCAAAACTCAATCGAACTCAATCGAAATCGAATTGTCATAACTAGTGGAAAAGAGATAGCGCGAGATATAGATGCTTGTATGTTAGATATAGTAGTTGGGATTAAAAGTAATTTGAATAGGAAACTCTATCATATTCGCATCGTCCTCAATTGAAATCGAAATATCAAAAATCATCGCACCGAACACTCGAATCAGGCAGCTGAACGATCAGGCTCTCAGCCGATCGAACAGCCCAGCCGATCGGACAGGCTGTCCGATCGAGATGCCTGGCCGATCGGCCAACCCTTTCCTCTTTTGGCAGCCTATAAATACCCCTGTCATTGTCAGACTTACTACTTTTGGAAACCTCTAACCGACCAGCTCGAGCTCTCATCCTTGTTCTCAGATTTCTCTCAATTCCGGTAAGATTTCATCCTAAATCTTGTACTTTCTTGATCTATACACACCCCTACACCTTTCTATCTTTCAAATCTTAACTTTTAACCGTGAAATCATCAAGATTCAAGTGTTCTAGGATGATGTCATCATGGTGTTCTTGAAGAACTTCATGTTTTGGCCTCAAACCACCAAGAATAACTTGAATCTAGCCGATTTCCACATAGACAAAACAAAGATCTATTATAGATCTAAACATTTACACGGTGAAAAGGATTGAAAGAGGTTTTTCAAACTTTCTTTCAACTCTTTTACATTCAATGCCTTCAAACCGATAGAAAGGAAGCTTGAGCCGACTTACTAATCATTCTAGTAGTTGTGCGGTCCAAGATTCAGATTCTATCCACGAGGTTCACCGATTTCGGGTTAAGCGTTAAACTTCGTTCCGAACAGTTCACCGGCCGGACTTGGATGATTCCTGTCCAAGCAGGAGAATCAAGTAAGAACGAGGGTTCTATGGTTCGACTTTTTGTCAAAATGCCTCGATTTAACGACAAACAAATCAGAACAGCCAAGTGTTAGACGAACAGGCCGACCAGTTAGGATGTTGACCGATCGGACTGCTGTCCGAACGGGCAGTCAGCCGATCGACCAGGCCAGCCGATCGGCTAGCACATGGCCCCACACTTGGACAATTTCATGAAGTCTAGTATTGAACGAACTGATGTGCGATCGGACTACCCGTCCGATTGAATTACTCTTCGGATCATGAGATACTATGCTCCAACACTTAATCGATTTTCAACATGTTCAACGCGTGGGAGTGCCACCCGATCGAACAGCCGTCCAATCAGGTTACACCCTGATAGGAACTTATTTGCTGAAGTACCTAACCGATCGGACAGCCGACCGATCGAATGGTCCGTTCGATCGATCGACCTGAAAGGTAAGGATACTTCAATGTTTTCAAATACTGCAACAAAAACCTCAAAAGGTCAAACCATCTTACACAAACACATCTTACTAAAAGGAAGAAACAATCCACTCGAACAGCCATCCGATCGGCCTATCGACCGACCGGACAGGCTGTCCAATTGAAATGCCAACCGAACGGTCAAGCCGTTCGATCGGACTATCGTCAGATCGACCAGCTGTCCGACCTTCCAACATTTGTTTTCGTTTTACGCGTTTCTTATCGTTATGCTATCGAACTATTCAGGCTAACCCTACTCCCAAGCGCTCCCTTCAATCCATCAACCGCTGTGAGTATACTCGCCCTTTTTGCTTTAGCACTTTTGGGTGTTACATACGTTACTTATTCTAAATCACAATCGAACACACTACTCAATTACTTTAAATGCTAACCGTTACTGCATGTATTACGTGACTAAATGAATGCTTGTTGTTATGTTTACACGTGGAATGCTGTCTACCTGCCTTAACGACGATAGTACTATAGTTTGGACTCAGCACCCGTTTACACGGGGGTTATTAAGGACAATTACTTGCATGTATTACGGTGGTAACCATGTATTGCGAACTGCCTCGGGCAGTCAACCCGCAATCATTGGAATCGATAGATCCATGTCAATAATTAACTTGCTTCATTTTCCTCTGTGTACGTGCTTGTTATGCGTAAACTATTTCGAAGTCTATATGCTATTATCAAACTTGTATGCTCACCTTTACATTATATGTATTAACTTTATTTTAACGTATGTGACAGGTGTTTAAGGTGCTTATCTGCTAGGAAGGAGAGGCTAGAATAAAAGTCTATAGCATAGTTGTCTGTAGATCTTGCAGGACGAGTCTCTAGACATAGATAAACAATTTTTATGTTTAAAATCTGAGTTGTCGGAACAGAATATTTGACTAGTTGTTATCTGTAATAACTTGTTTACTATTTAAGGTCCGGTATGGGACGTATTATATAAATTGAATGGTAATGATAGTTGTTATGGAAAACTTCTGGACAATCTGTTTCGCTCAGTGCCATGCCCTGATGATTCCGCCATCGGTTGGGGTGTGACAGATTGGTAACAGAGCCATAACTATAGGGAATTAGGCAAGACTCGACCTAGTCCGGGTCGATGTCTTAGAGACCTAGACTATAGTTGGGAACCAACAGACCAAGTTTATGTGCTATGTCCTGCTACCTCTCGCTTACTCTACACTATCACTGCACACGAATTTTCAAGAAAAGACAAGCGATTAAGTCAAGAATAGGTGTGAAAGCCGTAAACTCTCGACTAAGTTGCTTGATCAATTCTGTTTTACCAACTTATCAATGACCTCTTCATTATTTTTCAATAACGAACGCTTGTTTAGCAAGGGAAATTATACCAAATCAGGAGTGAAATCCATATTTTGATGAATAATCTCCTCTATTTTACTAAAGACAAGGAAGAATTTGCTAAGCTAGGGGTGAAACCCTAACCTTGACAACTTGTTCCAACTTCTATTTATCTCACCAAAGCCTCGACGGACTCCAACGACCTGAAACTCACGAGTATTACCTAGGGAACGCGTGCTGAATGCCCAAGAATCGAGGCAGAAACACGATCCCGAAAGTCGAAGTGTGACGACAAGTCTATTGAATCGCTTTGGGTAGTCGATGTCTAATAGCCGCAGACAATCTATTTCTCGATTTTATGTGTTTCGATTCTGAGCCCGCGACTGCTGACTCTGATAATTCGTCGATTTTATGTGTTTTGTGTGTAATTATCTGTTTATGTGTTTAAATTTTTGGAGAAATATTCAATTTTGCTAATCACTTCGATCGACCCACACGACTCACATTGCTCTTCTATCTCAATAAACTAGCAAGTCGCTGCAAATCTAGACAACATTATGCTATACTATACGATTATACTATACTACTCGATATGCTATACGCGACCGATATATACGAATGACACGCGAACTTTGAATGATTGGTTTCTGTATTCTGAGTGCCTCTGTGATTAAATGCGTATGTGCTTATGTGCTTCTGTGATTGTGTGAGTCTCTGACTTCGTTTCTATATGTTTATTTGATGCATGCCCTATCGTGTTCCTGAGCTTTAGCTAGATCTAGACGTGTGGGGTGAGATTCGATCATATTGTGTTGAGTCCTGTGACGATGTCTGTTGCAGACAATGTCGTCTGGATCCCGACACCTACTTTCTTGCCAAGAAAAGAGAGACAAGCGTCTTGCTGCTATCATCGCCAAACAAGTAGCAAAAGCTGTGAGCGATGTTTATGAGAACGTCAACAAATCATCTGCGGAGTCGAGAACCAAAGCTCCTAAAGATGCTACCAAGACTGTTTTCAGCTTCAAACAGTTCAAGGCATGCGAACCAAAGGAATTCACCGAAGAAAATGGCCCTACTACTATGTTTCAATGGTTTGATTCCGTCGAAGTCACTCTGCGCCAAAGCGGCTGTCCTGAGAATCTCCGTACCCTAAACGCAACTGGCAACTTCCAGTCTCGAGCTCTAGACTGGTGGACGGCCGAACGAAACAAACGCGGGAATGATGCAGCTTATGAGCTGACTTGGGAGGAGATGAAAGCCATCATGATGGACGAATTCTGCCCTCCCCATGGACGCCAAAAGTTGGAGGACGAGTTTTGGAATATCAAGCAGAAGGATGGAGACAATGCTGCCTTGACTGCTCGCTTTAAGCAGCTTAGCATTATCTGTCCCGATCAAGTCAAGACGCCCGAGATAGCGATCAAGAAGTACATTCGAGCTTTACCCGATTGTGTTGCCGATTTCGTTCATGCCGCCAAGACGTCATCAATTGAGGAGACTTACTTGCTTGCCGCCGAGATCAACGACAAGTAGGTAAAAACTGGTTTCTGGGATAAGCCCTCCAAGTCTCTGCATCAAGCTACTACTGCACCGACCGCCGACATCACCACTGCTCAACCATCCAAGTCATCACGCCACAAGAAGAAGCACAACAACAGCAGCTCCAACAACAAGAACTGTGCTGTCACGACCACTGCTGCTCCTCTGCAAGCCGTACCGGCTCAGCAGCAGTCTCACCATCGACCAACACCAGTTACATATGCACCGCCAGCAAAGCGTGAATACACAGGTCCCCACCTGCTCTGCCCGACATGCTCATATCATCACCCGGTGGGTCTCGCCTGTCGTTTCTGCGCTCATTGCAATCTGTACAGTCATTTTACTGCCAACTGTCGCTACGGTACCCGCAGCACCGCAGCTCCTGCCACTGCCCATCAAGCTCTTCTCCCAGCCCCGCAAGGCCAACACGCAGCTCAAGCACCCGCGGTCAATGCTCGAGTCTGTTTTGCATGTGGTGATCCTAACTACATTGTAAACATGTGCCCGGACATAGTTGTGAAGCAAGATCCCCAGCAGCAGCAACAGCCTCAGCAGCAGCAATAAGCAGCACGCGCCAGAACCTCCAACATCAATGCTCATCAAGCCCAGGCTGACAACAACGTGGTTAATGGTACGTTCCTTGTGAATGGTACTTATGCATCGTGTTTGTTTGATACTGGAGCCGATAACTGCTTTGTGTCGTTTGAATTCAAGAAGCTCCTTAGTCGTAAGCGCTCTTATATCCCGTCGTCATTCGAAGTTGAAGTCGCTACTGGAAGAACTGTCGCCGTTAACTCTGTTCTCCGTGATTGTACTCTCGAGTTCAACAATCACATCTTCCCAATCAACCTCATTCCGATGCAACTCGAAAGTTTTGACATCATAGTAGGCATGGACTTTCTTCGCGAAAACCATGTTGAAGTTGTGTGCTTCGATAAAATGATTCGATTCTCGCTAGCAAATGGTGATCTATTGTGTGTATACGATGAAACTGCTTCGAAAGGTCTCAAGATCATGTCATGTGTCCAAGCTAGCAAGTATCTCCGCAAGGAATACAGAGCTTTCTTGGCCAACATTGTAGTAGCGGAGAAGGAAAAGAAAAGGAAGGCCGAAGTTAAAGACGTTCCAGTGGTCCGAGAATTTCCTCAGGTGTTCCCTGATGATCTTCCTGGACTACCGCCAAGTCGTGATATCGACTTTCGTATCGACCTCATTCCTGGAACT
Organism: Helianthus annuus; assembly: GCF_002127325.2. Taxonomy (NCBI): domain Eukaryota; kingdom Viridiplantae; phylum Streptophyta; class Magnoliopsida; order Asterales; family Asteraceae; genus Helianthus; species Helianthus annuus. The sequence continues at coordinate 101,642,711 of NC_035447.2, read as the reverse complement.
AACCCTGTTGCCAAAGCCCCTTATTGACTCGCGCCATCCGAAATGCGGGAACTCTCGAACCAACTCCAGGAGCTACTTGAAAAAGGCTTTATTCGCCCAAGCACCTCTCCATGGGGCGCGCCAGTCCTTTTCGTTAAAAAGAAGGATGGGTCGTTCAGGATGTGCATCGACTATCGGGAATTGAATAAGTTAACCATCAAGAACCGTTATCCCCTACCTCGTATCGATGATTTGTTTGATCAGCTACAAGGTGCTACGTGTTTCTCGAAGATCGATCTACGTTCAGGCTATCATCAACTGCGCATTCAGGAAGAAGATATACCCAAAACCGCTTTTCGCACTCGATACGGCCACTACGAGTTCGTTGTTATGCCTTTTGGTCTAACCAACGCACCCGCGGTTTTCATGGATCTGATGAATCGCGGATGTAAGCCATTTCTAGACCATTTCGTCATCATGTTCATCGACGATGTCTTGATCTATTCCAAGTCGAAAGCCGAACACGCGCAACATCTGCGTTTGGTTCTCGAGCTACTCCAGGGGAATCAACTCTATGCCAAGTTCTCCAAGTGCGAATTCTGGCTGGAGGAGGTTCAGTTTCTGGGTCACATTGTTAATAGTCAAGGTATTCATGTCGATCCCGCGAAGATCGAAGCAGTTAAGAGTTGGATTACGCCTAAGAACCCGTATGAAGTTCGTTCTTTTCTCGGATTAGCGGGCTATTACCGACGATTTATCGAAGGATTCTCTAAGATCGCTGTGCCGCTTACCGCTCTTACCCATAAAGACAAGCCTTTTGTTTGGGGAACCGAACAAGAGTCTGCCTTTCAAACCCTCAAGTATATGCTTTGCAATGCTCCTGTTCTCACATTGCCCGACGGAAAAAACGACTTCATTGTCTATTGTGATGCTTCCAACCTTGGTCTTGGTTGTGTTCTTATGTAGTGAGACAAGGTTATAGCTTACGCATCTCATCAGCTCAAAATCCACGAGAAGAACTATACAACCCATGATCTCGAGCTAGGCGCGGTTGTTTTTGAATTAAAGATATGGTGACACTACCTGTATGGTACCAAGTGTACGATCTTCACCGATCACAGGAGTTTACAACACATCTTTAATCAGAGAGAACTTAATATGCGTCAACGCCAATGGGTAGAACTCCTTAACGATTACGACTGTGAGATTCGTTATCACCCAGGCAAAGCAAATGTTGTTGCCGATGCGCTCAGTAGACGGAGTTATCTGCTTAGTATTCGCAATACCCAAGCCCAGCACGATCTCGAAACCCTTATCCGCGAAGCCCAACATGCTTGTTTTAATGAACGCACCGTGAAGAAGGAGAGAATCTATCACGATGGAGCTTAGCTTGTCAACAAATCGAATGGGATCTTCTATTTTCTGGATCGAATTTGGATCCCTAAGCGGAACGAATTGCGAAAGATTCTAATGGATGAAGCCCACAAATCCCGATATTCTATTCATCCCGGTGCCGATAAAATGTACCAGGACCTTCGTTACAAGTACCGGTGGCCGGGCATGAAAAGGGATATCGTTCTTTATGTCGGAAGTTGTCTGACTTGTGCAAGAGTCAAAGCTGAACATCAAAGACCCTCTCGCTTACTCGAACAACTGCCAATCCCTATATGGAAGTGGGATAGTATAGCTATGGATTTCATAACCAAACTTCCACCCACGCCCTCAGGTCACGACAACATTTGGGTTATAGTTGATCGTCTGATCAAATCAGCTCACTTTTTGCCAATACGGGAAGACTACAAGGTAGAACGATTATCCCGAATTTACACCGACGAGATCATTTGTAATCATGGTACGCCTCGTTACATCATCTCTGACCGTGATGCTCGGTACGTCGATTGTGGGAAACGTTTCAAGCAGCTCTTGGTACGTCGCTTAACCTAAGTACCACATTCCATCCTCAAACCGACGGACAGACTGAAAGAACGATTTGTACTCTTGAAGACATGCTCTGTGCGTGTGTCATAGACTTCGGTGGTAATTGGAATAAATACCTGTCGTTAGTCGAATTCTCGTACAACAACAGTTATCATACCAGCATACAAATGGCACCATTCGAGGCCTTATATGGAAGAAGATGTCGATCGCCTATTGTGTGGCACGAGATCGGTCATTCACAACTAACCAGTCCCGAGTTACTGCAAGAAACGACTGACAAAGTTCTCCAGATTCGAGACAACTTGTTGAAAGCTCGAAGTAGACAGAAAAGTTACGCCGATAGAAGACGCAAGCCCCTTGAATTTGACGTTGGCGACTACGTACTCCTAAAGGTATCACCTTGGAAGGGTGTGGTCAGATTTGGCAAGAAATGGAAACTAGCGCCTCGATATGTTGGACCTTTTAAGATTCTGGAAAGGATCGGAAAAGTCGCCTACAGACTCGAACTACCGGAGGAACTTAGTAACGTCCACCCGAATTTTCGTGTGTCAAACCTTCGAAAGTGCCTGGCTAAGCATGATTTAATTGTACCCCCCCGACGACCTTCAAATCAACGAAACGCTACACTTCGTGGAAAAGCCTGTCGAAATCGTGGATCGCCAAACCAAGCAACTCAGGCGCTCGCGCATCCATATCGTGAAAGTCCGATGGGAAGGCAAACGAGGCGCGGAGTTCACTTGGGAACTCAAAAGCGACATGAAGGCGAAGTACCCGCAGTTGTTCAAGTGAAAGTCTAGAGAGAGAAAGTAGCAAAAGGTGATTCACGGTGTTGTGCAGCTTTCAGCCTAATTTCGGGACGAAATTCCCTAAACAAGGGGAGGCTGTAACACCCCGTGTTTTCAAAAGTCAACATCAAGTCACGAAAGAAGTCAAAACAGTAATTCTTTGACTGTAGTTAGTCTATTTTATGTTTTCGTTAGTTGTATTATGTGGAGTAAGTGTTATTAATCAAAGTAATCAAATGTTCATCGATGCGGAACACCATACGACTGTGAATGATAGGAAGTAACAATGCGATAAAGTCAATTAATCAATAATCAAGCTAATCAAATCATCATCGAACTCGAATCTCGAATTGTGCGAACTTTGGTATTAATATACGTGTGTGTGTGCCTTATGTGTTACTTGTTTGTGTTTACTTTTATGTTATGTATGGTGATCAATCGAATCAAAACTCGAAACTCAATCAAACTCAATCGAAATCGAATTATCATAACTAGTGGAAAAGAGATAGCGCGAGATATAGATGCTTGTATGTTAGATATAGTAGTTGGGATTAAAAGTAATTTGAATAGGAAACTCTATCGTATACTCATCGTCCTCAATTGAAATCGAAATGTCAAAAATCATCGCACCGAACACTCGAATCAGGCAGCTGAACGATCAGGCTCTCAGCCGATCGAACAGCCCAGCCGATCGGACTGCTGTCCGATCGGACAGGCTGTTCGATCGAGATGCCTGGCCGATCGGCCAGCCCTTTCCTCTTTTGGCAGCCTATAAATACCCCTGTCATTGTCATACTTACCACTTTTGGAAACCTCTGACCGACCAGCTCCTGCTCTCATCCTTTTTCTCAGATTTCTCTCGATTCCGGTAAGATTTCATCCTAAATCTTGTACTTTCTTGATCTATACACACTCCTACACCTTTCTATCTTTCAAATCTTAACTTTTAGCCGTGAAATCATCAAGATTCAAGTGTTCTAGGATGATGTCATCATGGTGTTCTTGAAGAACTTCATGTTTTGGCCTCAAACCACCAAGAATAACTTGAATCTAGCCGATTTCCACATAGACAAAACAAATATATTATAGATCTAAACATTTACACGGTGAAAAGGATTGAAAGAGGGTTTTTCTAACTTTCCTTCAACTCTTTTACACTCAATGCCTTCAAACCGATAGAAACGAAGCTTGAGCCGACTTACTAATCATTCTAGTACTTGTGCGGTCCAAGATTCAGATTCTATCCACGAGGTTCACCGATTTCGGGTTAAACGTTAAACTTCGTTCCGAACAGTTCACCGGCCGGACTTGGGTGATTCCTGTCCAAGCAGGAGAAACAAGTAAGAATGAGGGTTCTATGGTTCGACTCGTGGTCAAAATACCTTGATATAACGACAAACAAATCAGAACAGCCACGTGTTAGACGAACAGGCCGACCAGGTCAGGATACTGACCGATCGGACTACTGTCCGAACAGGCAGTCAGCCGATCGACCAGGCCATCCGATCGGCTAGCACATGGCCCCACACTTGGACAACTTCATGAAGTCTAGTATTGAACGAACTGCTGTTCGATCGGACCACCCGTCCGATTGAATTACTCTTCGGTTCATGAGATACTATGCTTCAACACTTAATCGATTTTCAACATGTTCAACGCGTGGGAGTGCCACTCGATCGAGCAGCCGTCCGATCAGGTGACACCCTGATAGGAACTTATTTGCTGAAGTACCTAACCGATCGGACAGCCGGCCGATCGAACGATCCGTTCGATCGATCGACCTGAAAGGTAAGGATACTTCAATGGTTTCAAATACTGCAACAAAACCCTCAAAAGGTCAAACCATCATACACAAACACATCTTACTCAAAGGAAGAAACAATCCACTCGAACAGCCATCCGATCGGCCTACTGACCGACCGGACAGGCTGTCCGAATGAAATGCCAACCGAACGGTCAAGCCGTTCGATCGGACTACCGTCCGATCGACCAGCTGTCCGACCCTCCAACATTTGTTTTCATTTTACGCGTTGCTTATCGTTATGCTATCGAACTATTCAGGCTAACCCTACTCCCAAGCGCTCCCTTCAATCCAAAAACCGCTGTGAGTATACTCAAACCCTTTTTGCTTTAGCACTTTTGGGTGTTACATACGTTACTTATTCTAAATCACAATCGAACACACTACTCAAATACTTTAAACGCTAACCATTACTGCATGTATTACGTGACTAAATGAATGCTTGTTGTTATGTTTACACGTGGAATGCTGTCTACCTGCCTTAACGACGATAGTACTATAGTTTGGACTCAGCATCCGTTTACACGGGGGTTGTTAAGGACAATTACTTGCATGGATTACGGTGGTAACCATGTATTGCGAACTGCCTCGGGCAGTCAACCCGCAGTCATTGGCATCGATAGATCCATGTCGATAATTAACTTGCTTCGTTTTCCTCTGTGTACGTGCTAGTTATGCGTAAACTATTTCGAACTCTATATGCTATTATCAAACTTGTATGCTCACCTCTACATTATATGTATTGACTTTATTTTAACGTATGTGACAGGTGTTTAAGATGCTTATCTGCTAGGAAGGCGAGGTTAGAATAAAAGTCTAGATCATAGTTGTCTGTAGATCTTGCAGGACGAGTCTCTAGACATAGATAAACAATTTTTATGTTTAAAATCTGAGTTGTCGGAACAGAATATTTGACTAGTTGTTATCTGTAATAATTTGTTTACTATTTAAGGTACGGTATGGGACGTCTTATATAAATTGAATGGTAATGATAGTTGTTATGGAAAACTTCTGGACAATCTGTTTCGCTCAGTGCCATGCCCTGATGATTCCGCCATCGGTTGGGGTATGACGCCTAGCTTGTTACGCGTCAAGCTATCATCATTGTTTTCAAGGTGGTTAGTTAAATCATAATATAATACGATTATTCCACCTTACGCATTTTCTATCAAAATTTTCATTCGATCTTATTAATGTTCAGTTTGACTTTTAAAAGTCAACTACCCCTTTTTAACATATATGAAATGCACAATTGAAGTATTTAAATATATATAAAAACTAAAAACACTAATGAACTATCGAACACAAACGAACACGTTAACGAACGTTCACGAACATAAACGAACAAACACGGCCTCTGTTCATGTTTGTTCCTTTAACTAAACGAACGAAATTTCTTGTTCGTGTCCGTTTGTTTAATAAATGAATGAACACAAACGAACTCCCACCGAAAGGTTCACGAACAGTTCGCCAAACGTTTGGTTCATTTGCAGCCTACAATAGTGTTGTACCTATCAATTTAGTAGTTAACATGATTTCAAACATCCAAATTCATGAAATAAATCACTAATTTCACTACAACCTTCAAAACCCTTTTTGAATCATGTATTATCAAATACTCAAATTTGTAATTTGTTTAAGTATTTCGCTTCAACAATCAATTATGATGATTTCTAGCACAAACATATCATCATCCTCAATATTTAGCTAAAACCCACTTAGCACATACAAGGGAATTCATCAAACCCCTAGTTTTTAACACTAATTCTTCAAGTTTCAACTAGGGTTTGTTTTTAAACATGAATTTATCACAACAACACTCATAGATCCATTATTCATTCCAGAATCTCGATTATGATTTCTCATCATAGTTTCAAAGTATCACTAAATAACAAAAATTAACATACCTTGTAATCCCCATGACTAGGTGATCACGAATTCGTGTTCATGCATCTGATTTGGGCTGGATTTGACCTTCAATTTGTTGATTTTGGGTGAACTAGGGTTTCACCCATTTTGGTCTCCTGTTGATCGATCCAGAACACACACTGTGTGTGTGTTTTGTTTTTGATTTTTCTTTTTAAATAATCCACTTTCTAGCTTGTCCATTTTTGGTCCCTCAACTATTCAAGGTTTATAAAAGACTCACTAGTTCATGCTTATTTATTGTCTTAAAAACAATTAACTAACTAGGTTGATTATTCCTAGTTAATTTAGTGGGTTACGGGAGTTATAACCCGTTTATTTTAAGTCCCGTTAACTCGGGCTCCTTATAACTTTTTTTTCTCAAAACTTTTATTCTCCTTTTTAACTAATATTAGGATTATTTGTTTAAGTCCTAATATTCACCGGGTTAAATTTTACCACTAACGGTATTTTACCTGTTCATTACTATTGATGAGGTTTGATTACCAAACGCGTTTTCGGGGTGTTACAAGTCTACCCCCTTAAAGAGGTTTCGTGCCCGAAACCTTATTTACGTATTTTATTGGTTTAATCAATCGAACCAGGTTTCGTTTCAACGCACCCATTTCTTTTAGTGTTTTCCGTTTTTCAATTCATCTCATAATATTTATATTTGTTAAAACGTTATTTCTCACTAAAACTGTATTTTAGTTTAACGTTTTCTCTTTAACTGATGTCAATTTCAAGGAATTTACGTCCAAGGATTTATTCCCTTCCGTTGTCATTTCGGTAATGATTTTGCCCTTTTTGTGACGTAACACAATTTTAATAATTGTGAATTCTTTTGTTATTTAAGCCCGTTTAAATGTTGTAGTGAAATCCCTCACTTTTGTTAACCCGGCTCTTCGTGATCTCTTCGCTTTAACACGTTCGATTAACTTAGCGAAACCCATCGCTTTTATATTAACGATACTTTTCGTTATTATTTTACGCGGGAAGTTGCAGCAAGTTTCCTCGCTTTACAATATTGACCCGTAGGTTCCTTCACATAACCTCGCATGCTTTTTCCTTAGATTTCCACCTTCTAAGGTGAAACCCCGTCAGTTTGTTTCTTTCTATTCGTGACCCGAGGGTCTTTTGGTCTCGTAGGCTTAACATTAATTAAATTCCGTAGTTTTTGATGATCTCGTAGATCATCTTTTATTCGAGTCTTTATTCAACTGTACACACACGCGCGCGCGCGCACACACACACACACACACACATATATATATATATATATATAAGGCGTCAAGGCGCCCCTTTTTATGTCTAGAATTATTTACTTTTGCTTTTTGGATTTCGTTTGACCTTGACCGTAGTCTAAGGCTACGTTTGTTTTCTTTCGAATTATCTTTCCGACTTTATTTATGACTTCTAACGTCATTTACACGTCGGTTTGTCCTACACTTACCGTTACCCGGTTCTTACCTATATTTCTTTGCGACCCATTACCCGGGTTCTTTTATCTTAATGTTTTTTTAACGCCTATAACCCTTTACATAGGTTTATTAATATTTCACACTTCTATTTATTCAGTTCGCGCTTACTTACTTTAGAAAGCGTCATCCTTTATTACATTCATTTGACTTGTTCTTGTGAAAATCCATCACTTAAGAATGTCAAACTTCCTTCTTTGTTTGACCCGTTCAACTTTAAAATAGTTGAGCGTAATTTATCAAAATTTATGTTTGCAAAATTTCATTGTCTCTTAGTTATAATTCACAATCCGAGTCTTTTGACCTTCTGTTTCGCGTTCCCGTCTCTTGGTTTACGCATACTTTCCAAATCCTACCCATTCATCGGGTATCTTTACTGAAATCATTTTCAAGTAACCATTCTTATATGGTTTTAGACGTCATTTTAATTTATTTGGTCGTCTTAGCGAGATCCATCGCTTTTGTTCAATCAAGTCCTATATTCTTTATTTAATTCGTTTGACTTGTCCATGTGAATTTCATCACTTATGACAGTCAAACTTTTATCCCTATGCCTTAGCATTCTCATTAATTGGCTTGTATTTTCATTTACTTTGTTCTTTGTCCCTTCTCTCGCGCTCGTCATCCTAACGTAATACGCTTCCGTCATCCGACTTGCGTTTACGTTTACTATCAAACATATTATTTATTTGATTCATTTGGGTACCATTTAAGTTAGTCCCATTCACCCCGTCCTTACAACATCGGACGTAAATGTGTCCGCTACAAGAAGTTCATGGTATCATATGCCACTACTTACTTGGCCAGAGTAAGCGATCGGCACATGATACACATGACCTTTTTATAGTTTTCACATCACACCCTATGTAAGTAACGCCTCTATTTATTTCATATCTCTGATTTCATTTAGTAAAACTTTATTTAATTGCAAAACAACAATCATTAGTTTTACTAGTTTTACATTTGAACATATAAAATGTTTTTCTTTTCTATCGAACTATTATATAATCACATTTGTTAATGTGATCGCTACTTTTCTCAATAGCATTGTATTGAGAGTTTTCTACTTGGATAATTACTCACGTCCAAGTTTCCATATAAACTAATCCTATTATTTCTTTGTTATTCATCATCGTGATTAACACATGTTTCTATTAAACTTCTCTTAGAAACATCATCCTGAATAGATATCCTATTCAGGTTTTATCAGATATATGCAACCGTTATCCCCTACGTGTTTGTTGCATATTACTACTTATGCGATTAAATTTAAAAGCGTGCACCTGGTAATACTTGCCCTAACGGGTTTCTCTTGCCGTTAACTTTGTTCGCGATCATCACGCGATTTAGGTCCTCAATGAGTATGCTCAGCTTGTCATACCACGGACCGCTCCACCGTCATATCCACAATTCGTTCAACTCTCGTCATCTACAGATGCGAGTGTCCTTCAACTAAACATTCACAAAAGTTAGTAATTTCGACATTAATAAACGCCCGTATTGTAATACAAGGCTTTTTACTGTACATATCAACGCACGTAATTTCGTTAACTGTATCAATCATTTTAATTAGGGTAGCGTGTATTACGCGATAACCCTATGTGTTTTTACAACACTTTAACATGCTAAACCATTAATATACATGTACTTACCGGATTTGTAATCAAGCCTCGAACCGAACACACTTTATTCTTTAACCATGAGCTCTGATTACCAACTTGTAACACCCTTGCTATTATTTTAAAGGTTTTCGTATATATAACGAAGATAAACATGTAATTAAGATAAAGGATCTGTAGAAAATACGAGTAATTTAAGACTTTTACAACTTAAAAGTTTACAACATAAAATAATTAAGTTCGTCGTTTAAAATGATAACGAAACGGCGTGCGGAAGCTTGTATTCTGCTTGTGTTCGATTCTTCGGTGGGCTTGATCTGTGACAACCCTCACCAAACCAGGTATCCGTACGACTTAATTAATATTTAATTACTGCTTAATTACTGTGCTTGCTTGAAAGTGTGGATAAACTGCTACCTGAATACTGATACATGTACTTACTTGCATCATACCTTATTTGCTGTCACTCCATCATTTACATACAGAACTTTAGTGACAACCTTGATGCACCAAAAGCACAGTAGCACAATAAACGGATAACCTATTAAACGTGCTGACATAGCTAGCACCAGGCAGGTACTGCCTTTAAGGCCTGTATGAGCCAGAGATAGTTTGCTACACTAGTAGTGAGCGTAGGGATAAGAGGGTTGTAGAACTGCGTCACTAGGTGATAATTACAGTGACCGGATGTGCCTAAAACGTACCCTAAGTACAAATTCAGCACTTTAATTAAAAATTCAGCATTTAGCTAACTAATAAAGTGCCAAAACATGAGAAAAATATTACTAGACACTTTCCAAAGTGTCGGGAATAAGTTGTGTCACTAAAAATAATATTTACGACACTTTAACGGATCACTATCCAACCGAACGACCGGACTTTATCCGGAACATAAAAATATTGTCGTCTACATTGTTTTTCTTTTTCTGAGCCAGTTAGGGTCCCCGAATACCCTAACACCCATTACAACTTACTACACGCTAGTAACCGGATTAACCTCCTAATTATCTAACTAATACTTACCTATTTAGTTGAAATCTAACCAAATACACCCCCCCCAACCGAATTCGGTCACCATATGGTGACACCTTTGTCCTTGCAAGATTATTATAATCCTAATTGTCTAATATCAAGGTGACACAATAACCATTGGTTAATCTTGAAAGTTTTGTCTATAAGTAACCACCATAATCCATCATATTCACTTAACACTTAACAAAACATCACTCTACTCTCTCCTCTCTTGCTCACTTCGGCCGAGAACCACCCACCACCCATCCATCATTTTCGATTTCATTCAAGCCATTCCATACATCTACAAGGGTTAAGGATTGCGTATAAGGAAGCCCGGTGCACTCGGATAGCGAAGAACCTCGCCACATTGCTTTTATCCACTCGATTTCCGACTAGTTTCTTCCCTAGCCCCGAGCTAGTAGTAAGTGACTCTAAACGCCTTCTTGATCTATTCTAAAAAGTGGTTAAAATGAACTTTGTCGGTTAAAAGTCATGAACATACAAGATTGCATTCTAAAAGTTTACAAAAATTATAAACATGTTGGATAAAAGCATTAGAGTTGTGTAAAACTTGTAAGACTTGTTTTATAGTGATTATTTAGTGTTGATCTATGTTAGTAGTAGCTCGGATCGTCATCTAACCCGGATTAGTCATGTTCATGAAACATGACTTAGAATGTGTTAAAGTATGAAAGGGGTTAAATGATGAACACTACTACATATCAAGCATGAACTTGTGTAAAAACAATTTTTCTTATGAAATAGTGTTCAAAACTAGTAGATCTACGGATCTACAAGTGGTATTTTCAAAGGACCAAGCGTCAAAAGAAATCATATTTTCTAAAACCGGGTTTTACATGAACAAGAGTGATTTTTGTAAACACACAAGGGTGTAAACACTTGTGTAACACAAAGTTTTGACAAAAGAACTATTTTTGTAAATGTTGACAAGAAGTTGTAAAGATGTAACTTCTTTAAAAACGAGACTTTCAAGAAACCGAATTGATCTATACAAAGATCCACTAAAAATAATGGAAAGATCCTACATATCTTGGATAAACCACAAGTTCATGTATTTTTGCGATTTATATCTATTTTGACTAGTTTAATGTTGAAATATTGTTTGTTAACGTTGGGAACATTGTTGATTTGAATTTTAAAAAGAAAATGATACGCTTGAAAGCGTGGCCACCTCCAGTTACAGGGGAAACTCTGGCGAAATTTTTCCAAAAACCTAACACTTGGAAATATTTTCATCTCAAGTGTTATAAATACATTTTTAACTTGTTTTCAAAAATGTACATTTCGCCATGATTTTATTTACAAAATTTCTAAGTGTCGGAGGTGGGATTTTCACAAAATAAAACGTGATAAATATATATTTAGTATATATATTTCATAACAACACTTGTGAGATTTTTATGATTATTTTGTGAACTATACAAATATTATTTTTAGGTTAAAAATAATACTACCAAATATTAACGATTCCAAAATAATGCGAACGCCTTCACAATAAATAATAAGTTACAACGGTATAATTATTACCACCCGATCTTTATCCGTAACTTACGCATTTTCGGAAAATACTAATGAACGCGTATTTTGTCAAGGTATTATTTTGGGAAAATTATATGTAATAAAATATAATATTTTTGGGAAAAATATTTATATTTTGGAGAAAGAATTAAAATATATTTTAAGTGAGACTTAATAATATATTTCAAAAATTCACAAACGCACATGTATTAAAGCCCCCATCCTTGGGAAGGAAAATATTTACCAAATAGTTACAAAGTGTAAACACGAAATAGTTGTCTAACTATTTCCCCAAAAACTTAAACCTTAAATAAGGCACGACCGTCCGTCTAATAAAGTTAGTACGTGTAGGTCGTCGCACAGCAGATTGATCAGGAGATTTTCTTGATAGAGACGCACCACTGTGAGTTCATGTCCCCCTTTTCTCTTAACTGTTTTCAGTTTTCTAAACTGCGGGGGTGAAATACATGTTACCATGATTACGAATACTTTTTACATGGTATGGTTAGCGTAAGGAGGGTTATTACTTAGATCATGTGAGTGGGTAGGCGCAACTTGAGGCCATTAATCCTCATTGTAGGACCGAGGGACAGTAGCGATAGATCTATCTGGGTGTAGCGAGCCCAGCCCCAGGCCCAGCATAACGGACCTTGGGGTGACTTTGTGCCCAACGCAAACTCCGCTAGGTTTGAGTCTTCCTACTTGCACTTCACACATATCAATGGCCTTGCAAACCATTGGTGATCTCTTTTTTCCTTATTTGCTACATACCAGGGTTTTATACATACAAAGGTTTTATTACTCACTTACACATGAACTCGCTCAACATTATTGTTGATTTTTCCAACTTACATGTATTTCAGGGAACTAAAGATCTGGCGCGGTATGTTACGTCTTCCCGCTGCATAAGGGTTATGAGGTCATCCAAGTTTAAGGGATGTGACTTTTTCCTGGACGAGTCACAGTTCTTAAACTGCGTTTTTATCATGTTGATGTTTGTGTCTTTCAAACAATGTTTTTATGTTATCAGGTTGTAGTTTCTGTTGCATGAGTCCAAGCCTTAAGACAATGTTGTGTTACTTATGTTTTAAAACTTAAATCAATGGATGATCTTGCATGGTTTTTATTTCATATAGCTTTATTATGATTAAGCTATGGTATTAAGAAGTCACACCAAAATAAACCACGCTTCCGCAAAGCCAGGGTGTGACAGCTTGGTATCAGAGCTCTGATCATAGCGAACTTGGATTCCTTCTCGAGTCTAGACTATGATCACTAGGGCTCTCACGAAAACATTTTTACACTGCATACCACTTAAGTCCAGATCCAAAACGTTTTTACAAACAAATGTTGAGCACATTTTATTTATTATTTATAGGCTCAGTCTGGGAGGCTGAGGCTCGGTCTGGGAGGCCGAGGCTCGGTCTGGGAGACCGAGGTAGTTGTCTAGTGGGACTAGGGAGTCAGTCTGGGAGGCTGGGAAAATTGGCTAGTGGGACTAGGAAGAGCAGTCTGGGAGGCTGGGAGGCTAGTGGGACTAGGAAGATCAGTCTGGGAGGCTGGGAGGCTAGTGGGACTAGGAGAACTATTTGATTGCTTGATTGGTGACTAATGTGTTTATCTGATTGTATGATTGATTATTTGTGCATATTTGTGTTTATGATACAGACATCATGGATTCATCAGGCACTGGTGAGTCGGACACGACGGGCCCTATGCCCATCGTATCAGACGACCGAGTATCATCAGAGCATGAGGTACACACTTCAGATGTTACCAGCACGGATGAGGATGATTTCCAGCCCTTCACGCTACCCGATGCTGTCGACGAGCCCACTGATGGCCCTTTTGCCGGGGACCTACCGCTCGTGGAGATCCCTGCCCCTATACCTCTTGCCGCTTACCCTGTTCTTGATATGCTCCTTGACGCCGACGCTGATGACGACGTCGATTTATTTGATGACGAGCCTCTGGAGGATGATGTTGAGGGCGAGGCCCTTATAGCTGACGGCGGTCTTTTGTTGCTCGCAGATGCTCCTGCTGAGGAGTCACCTGCTCACTCACCCGTCCCAGACTCTTTCGAGTCTGTGGCCTCTGCACCGTCGCACACTCAGGGTGCGCAGCACTATTCTCACGGTTCAGATCCCGATAGGGCATCATCTGCTGCACCTGCCCCGAGCATCGCCTTTGATCACGACATTGATGAGGGTTCTGACCATGTCTTTCCCCTTGGGTTTGACCCGGACCAGGAGATTGAGTTTATACACCTGGACCAGCCCATGGAGGACCCGGTTGACCCTGCGTTTGCTGACCACGCAGATTTTGAGATGGAGTTCGATGACCCAGAGCCTGCCGTGGCCCCCGAGCCGGTAGCCGCTCCTGACCCTGTGTTTGAGCATGACCCTATTCATGCTGGCGTACCCATTGTTGACCCTGTGATTGCTGATCTACCTGTTGATGATCACTCTATCGATGCTCCACTATTGGAGGGTGACCATGCTTTTGCTGCTACTCAGGCTGATGCCCCTCTCATCGCTGATGTACCCGCTGACCCTATTGTTGCACCCCTTCTTGACCCTGTGCCTGTGCCGTTCGATCGTGCACTTTTTGAGGCCCATGTTGACCCACGAGATGCACACACCCAGAATGGGTGGATTGATGCTGATGATGAGCTCCCACCTTTTCCCCCTCATACCACCGATGCACGTCATATGGATTTCCCTTTTTCGTTCGCTCAGTACACACCTCCAGCCCGAACTGGAGAGGGTTCCTCAACTCATCCCTTTGGTCATATGCCGACATCCGTCCCAGTTATACCACAGTTTCCTTCTGCTATTCCCCCTGTTCCACCATTTTCTTTGCCACCTTTCGATCCAACTAGTGAGCCATTTCTTTGGACGTCACCACCTATCATGCCACTGTCTGATCCCTACCATCCTTTTCATATGGGGTATTCTATTGAGGACATTCTTATGTCGTTTGTTGTCCAGCAGGAGGCACTCACACGGCGCATACAGGAGCTCGAGAGAGCACAGCCACCACCATGCCAGTGTCAGGGTCAGACTCACCCTGCTTCTTCGCAGCCCCCTCGACCGTTGTTACCTGACTCTGCTGCACGCCTTTGGGCACTAGAGCAGCAGATTGCTTCCTTATTGCATTCACAAAGAGCCATGGAGGAGGACTGGCTCCATTTGAGTCGTTTGTTCTATTCCCATTTTCCCCCTCCTCCACCGCCATCAGTGTAGGGCAACCTTGTACAGCACGGGTGGACTTTGGTGAGAAGACGGCGATTGCTCTGACTGCATAGCTTTTTGGAGACTACACACTGATTCTGACTGTTGTTGTCATGTATATGGGATGTACTGACACTGATTTGATATTCTTTTGGACTGAGGTGATGTAGCCCTTAGTCGTTGATGTTGTATGACACTATTATGTACTTGTACACTTTACCATGTGGTCTTGATTTATGGCAATACAATCGCAGTATTCTCCTCATATGTGATGCTTTGATTGATTTTTATGTTTTATAACATGGGATGTTGTGTGATTGATATATTTATAACATGGGATGTTGTGTGATTAATATAATTGTAACATGGGATGTTATGTGATTGGTCTGCTTATAACATGAGATGTTATGTACTATTACTATCATTATATATGTACGCTTTACTATGGCCTGACCCACATGAACCATCGTTTAGAAGATGCCGCCGAGACGTCAAACGCAAATGCCTACCAATGAGGCAGAGCTTCAGCAAGTCATCGCTGCCGCCATCGCGCAGTACGCCGCCTCTCAAGGAGGGACTAGTGGAAGTAATTCTGGCAATACTGGCAACAACAATCCACCTCATGGTAATGCTAAGTCATTAAGACATACCATGATACAATTGGATTCCTCTAGCAAGGTTGCTAATGCCATTCATATGTTGTAACGTCTGTGCAGGGTGCACCTACAAGCAGTTTCTAGACTGCAAGCCTGTCAACTTTGATGGCACCGGAGGCGCTGTTGCTTTTGTTCGTTGGGCCGAGAAGACAGACTCAGTTCTCCGCATGAGCAAGTGTGCTCCAGACCAGCAAGTTACCTACATCTCTGGGCTATTCTTGGACGGAGCCCTGTCATGGTGGAATTTACAAGTCCAGACTCTTGGTGAAGCCGCAGCCTACGCAATGTGGTGGACCGAGCTGAAAGAGCTTATGCATAGAAAGTATTGCTCTCGCGCTGAAATTCAAAAGTTGGAAACTGAATTTTGGCACCTGAAGATGGAAGGTCCGAAAATCGCAGAGTTTGTTCAGAGGTTTCAGGACCTGTCGCATGTGGTACCTTATATGGTCACACCAGAGTTCAAGCGGATTGAGCGCTTCATTTGGGGTTTAGCTCCTCAAATCATAAGTATGGTGACCTCATCCAAGCCTGCAACGATTACTGAGGCAATTGATCTGAGCGTGGCTCTCACTGAAGAGGCTATCCGCCTAAACAAGTTTTCTGAGGTTGAGCCAAAGAAGAAGGAGACTCACGTCGAGTCGTCCGGGGGTAACAAAAGAAAGTTCTCAAACTTCAAGCAAGGCACTAGTGGAGTTGTTAAGAAAGGAGAGTCAAGCACGCCAGCTCAGGTTACCGCTGGTACTGGAAGGAAAGGAAAAGGGTATATGGGTACCCATCCTAAGTGCAACACCTACCAGCGCCACCACTCAGGCCGATGTGGTTTAAAAGTATGGGAAGCTTGTGGAAAGAATGGCCACTCAAAGGATTCTTGTTGGGCTACTGTTGGCCGGGGAGGCCAAGGAGGATTTGGAATAGAAACAATAATCGGGGTGGAAATGGAAATCGCCCACAAGGAAACAATGGAGGGAATGGGAATCGTGGCAACAATGTGAATCAAGTTGGTAATGTGAACCGTAATCACAACAACAACCAAGCTGGAAATGGAGGTGGAAACGGGCAAAGACCTGGATGCTTTAACTGTGGTGATATTGGGCATTATAAGAGGAACTGCCCAGAATTGAACCAAGCCCGTGGAAGAGTGTTTAATATCGAAGCGAGGGAAGCGCGCCAGGATCCCAATGTCGTTACTGGTACGTTCCCTGTAAACTAACGCTTTGCATCCGTTTTATTTGATACTGGTGCCGATTATAGCTTCGTATCGTTAGAGTTTAAGAATATGCTTGGGTTAGCCGCTAGTAAGTTAGATATCCCCTACTCAATCGAATTGGCTAATGGAAAGTTGGTAGAAGCCAATGAAGTTGTCAGAGGTTGTGTAATCGAGTTGGGAGAGCGTGAGTTTGCTTTGGATCTACTACCAGTTCAGCTGGGGAGCTTCGACATGGTAGTAGGGATGGATTGGTTATCGAGCAACAAGGCTGAGATTGTTTGTCACGAAAAGGTCGTTCGTATCCCAACCGAAGATGGTGAAACAATCGTGGTTCATGGAGAGAAGCGTGATATGCCTTTAAGAATTATCAGCTGCTTGAAAGCGCGAAAGTGTTTGCAGAAGGGATGTGCTGCCTTCCTGGCACACATTGTAGATAAGAAAGCTGCTGAGCCGAAAATCGAAGACATCCCTGTCGTGAGGGAATATCCAGAAGTCTTCCCAGAGGACTTGCCTGGATTGCCACCTCAGAGGCAAGTAGAGTTCCGTATCGACTTAGTTCCAGGCGCCGCACCTGTGGCTAAGGCACCTTATCGACTTGCCCCGTTTGAGATGCAGGAATTGTCGACACAACTTCAAGAGTTGTTAGACAAGGGATTCATCAGACCAAGCTTCTCGCCTTGGGGAGCTCCGGTCCTGTTTGTCAAGAAGAAGGACGGTAGTTTCCGAATGTGTATCGACTACCGGGAGTTGAATAAGCTGACGATCAAGAATAGGTATCCTCTGCCAAGGATTGATGATCTGTTTGATCAGCTGCAAGGTTCAAGCTTTTACTCGAAGATCGATTTGCGATCAGGCTACCATCAGTTAAGGATACAAGAGGAAAGTATCCCTAAGACAGCCTTCAGAACTCGTTATGGACACTACGAGTTCCTAGTTATGCCGTTTGGGTTGACAAACGCACCTGCTGTATTCATGGATTTGATGAACAGAGTTTGCAAGCCATATTTGGATAAGTTCGTGGTTGTGTTCATCGACGACATTTTGATTTATTCAAAGACGAAGACTGAGCATGAACAACATCTAAGAGCTATTTTGGAGCTGCTGAAGAAAGAACAACTGTACGCCAAATTCTCTAAGTGCGAGTTTTGGCTACGTGAAGTCCAATTCCTTGGACATGTGGTAAATGGACATGGAATTCATGTGGATCCCACCAAGATCGAGGCGATCAAGAATTGGGAGATGCCAAAGACGCCAACCGAGATTCGACAATTCTTGGGTTTGGCTGGCTATTATCGAAGGTTTATTGAGGATTTTTCAAAGATCGCTCAACCATTGACGCTCCTCACCCAAAAAAATAAGAAGTTTGATTGGGGAATCAAACAGGAAGAAGCGTTCTAGCTATTGAAAGATAAGCTTTGTAATGCGCCAATCTTATCACTACCGGAAGGTGCTGATGATTTTGTGGTATATTGCGACGCTTCGCGTCAAGGATTGGGTTGCGTGTTGATGCAACGCCAGAAAGTTATAGCTTACGCATCGCGTCAGCTGAAAGTGCATGAAAAGAACTATACCACGCATGATTTGGAACTCGGCGCAGTGGTAATTGCCTTAAAGATCTGGAGACACTACCTATATGGTACGAAATGTATGATCTTCACAGATCATAAAAGCCTGCAGCACATATTCGACCAGAAGGAGTTGAATATGAGAAAAAGACGTTGGGTTGAGTTGTTGAATGACTACGATTGCGAGATTAAGTATCATCCAGGGAAGGCGAATGTGGTCGCCGACGCCCTAAGTCGAAAAGAAAGGATCAAGCCCATAAGGGTTAGGGCTTTAGAAATGATTATCCAAACCGATCTTTCCTTGCGCATTCGTGCCGCGCAGAAAGAAGCTCTTAAGGAAGGAAACCTTGAGAAGGAATATCTCCGAGGGATGGAGAAGCAATTAGTGCCAAAGGAGGAAGGAACGTTATGTTTCATGAAAAGGATTTGGGTTCCTCTGTTCGGTGATCTGAGAAAAGTTATTTTTGATGAAGCTCACAAATCGCGGTACTCTATCCATCCAGGAGCGGATAAGATGTACCAGGACCTTAAGGATTATTATTGGTGGCCTAGGATGAAAGGCGATGTTGCTGTTTATGTGAGCAAATGTTTAACGTGCGCCAAGGTTAAAGCGGAATACCAGAAGCCTTCAGAACTTCTGCAACAACCTGAAATTCCCAAATGGAAATGGGAGCAAATTTCAATGGATTTCATTACGAAGTTGCCAAGAACGCCAAGAGGTCACGACACTATTTGGGTAATAGTGGACCGATTAACGAAGTCTGCGCACTTCTTACCTATCAGAGAAAAGGATAATACGAGCAAATTGGCTGAAATTTATATGAGAGAAATTGTTGCACGCCATGGTGTACCTTTCTCAATTATCTCTGATAGAGACGGAAGGTTCGTATCAAGGATTTGGCAATCCTTCCAAGAAGCTTTTGGCTCGCAATTAAATCTGAGCACTGCGTTTCACCCACAGACCGACGGACAAAGCGAGCGGACGATACAGACATTGGAAGATATGCTGAGAGCATGTGTTATGGATTTGGGCGGTAGCTGGGATAAGCATTTGCCATTGGTCGATTTTTCATACAACAACAGCTACCACACCAGTATTGGTGCCGCGCCATTCGAAGCTTTATATGGCCGCAAGTGCAGATCATCGCTTTGTTGGTCTGATGCAGGTGATAGACAATTGGTTGGTCCTGATGTGGTCCAGGAAACCACAGATAAGATTGCACAGATCCAAGATCGCATCAAGGCGGCTCGTGATCGTCAAAAATGTTACGCGGATCGAAGGAGGAAACCTCTAGAGTTTGAGGTAGGTGATATGGTTTTGTTGAAAGTATCACCCTGGAAGGGTGTGGCACGCTTCGGGAAGAGTGGAAAGTTGAATCCGCGATATATTGGTTCGTTCAGAATCTTGGAAAGAATTGGGTTAGTAGCGTACAAGTTGGACTTACCTGCCGAACTGAATGGTGTTCACGATACATTTCATGTATCAAATTTGAAGAAAAGTCCAACTCAAGATACCGTTGTCATTCCCACTGACGAGATTCATGTTGACGACACGCTCCATTTTGTTGAAGAACATGTTGAGGTTACGGATTGGAAAGTGAACAAAACCCGCCGAAGCAGTGTCAAGCTCGTCAAGGTTCGTTGGAATGCTAGGCATGGTCCTGAATGCACCTGGGAGCGTGAGGACCAAATGAAAGAAAAGTACCCCCACGTATTTCCCAAGAACCCTGCAACCAGAAGCAGAACTTAAAATTTCGGGACGAAATTTTTCTAACAGGGGGAGAATGTGACAACCCTCACCAAACCAGGTATCCGTACGACTTAATTAATATTTAATTACTGCTTAATTACTGTGCTTGCTTGAAAGTGTGGATAAACTGCTACCTGAATACTGATACATATACTTACTTGAATCATACCTTATTTGCTGTCACTCCATCATTTACATACAGAACTTTAGTGACAACCTTGATGCACCAAAAGCACAGTAGCACAATAAACGGATAACCTATTAAACGTGCTGACATAGCTAGCACCAGGCAGGTACTGCCTCTAAGGCCTGTATGAGCCAGAGATAGTTTGCTACACTAGTAGTGAGTGTAGGGATAAGAGGGTTGTAGAACTGCGTCACTAGGTGATAATTACAGTGACCGGATGTGCCTAAAACGTACCCTAAGTACAAAATTCAGCACTTTAATTAAAAATTCAGCATTTAGCTAACTAATAAAGTGCCAAAACATGAGAAAAATATTACTAGACACTTTCCAAAGTGTCGGGAATAAGTTATGTCACTAAAAATAATATTTACCACACTTTAAAGCTTTGTTAAGCACTTTAACGGATCACTATCCAACCGAACAACCGGACTTTATCCGGAACATAAAAATATTGCCATCTACATTGTTTTTCTTTTTCTGAGCCAGTTAGGGTCCCCAAATACCCTAACACCCATTACAACTTACTACACGCTAGTAACCGGATTAACCTCCTAATTATCTAACTAATACTTACCTATTTAGTTGAAATCTAACCAAATACCCCCCCCCCCAACCGAATTCGGTCACCATATGGTGACACCTTTGTCCTTGCAAGATTATTATAATCCTAATTGCATAATATCAAGGTGACACAATAACCATTGGTTAATCTTGAAAGTTTTGTCTATAAGTAACCACCATAATCCATCATATTCACTTAACACTTAACAAAACATCACTTTACTCTCTCCTCTCTTGCTCACTTTCGGCCGAGAACCACTCACCACCCATCCATCATTTTCGATTTCATTCAAGCCATTCCATACATCTACAAGGGTTAAGGATTGCGTATAAGGAAGCCCGGTGCACTCGGATTGCGAAGAACCTCGCCACATTTCTTTTATCCACTCGATTTCCGACTAGTTTCTTCCCTAGCCCCGAGCTAGTAGTAAGTGACTCTAAACGCCTTCTTGATCTATTCTAAAGTGGTTAAAATGAACTTTGTCGGTTAAAAGTCATGAACATACAAGATTGCATTCTAAAAGTTTACAAAAATGATAAACATGTTGGATAAAAGCATTAGAGTTGTGTAAAACTTGTAAGACTTTTTTTATAGTGATTATTTAGTGTTAATCTATGTTAGTAGTAGCTTGGATCGTCATCAAACCCGGATTAGTCATGTTCATGAAACATGACTTAGAATGTGTTAAAGTATGAAAGGGGTTAAATGATGAACACTACTACATATCAAGCATGAACTTGTGTAAAAACAATTTTTCTTATGAAATAGTGTTCAAAACTAGTAGATCTACGGATCTACAAGTGGTATTTTCAAAGGACCAAGCGTCAAAAGAAATCATATTTTCTAAAACCGGGTTCTACATGAACAAGAGTGATTTTTGTAAACACACAAGGGTGTAAACACTTGTGTAACACAAAGTTTTGACAAAAGAACTATTTTTGTAAATGTTGACAAGAAGTTGTAAAGATGTAACTTCTTTGAAAACGAGACTTTCAAGAAACCGAATTGATCTATACAAAGATCCACTAAAAATAATGGAAAGATACTACATATCTTGGATAAACCACAAGTTCATGTATTTTTGCGATTTATATCTATTTTGACTAGTTTAATGTTGAAATATTGTTTGTTAACGTTGGGAACATTGTTGATTTGAATTTTAAAAAGAAAATGATACGCTTGAAAGCGTGGCCACCTCCAGTTACAGGGGAAACTCTGGCGAAATTTTTCCAAAAACCTAACACTTGGAAATATTTTCATCACAAGTGTTATAAATACATTTTTAACTTGTTTTCAAAAATGTACATTTCACCACGATTTTATTTACAAAATTTCTAAGTGTCGGAGGTGGGATTTTCACAAAATAAAACGTGATAAATATATATTTAGTATATATATTTCATAACAACACTTGTGAGATTTTTATGATTATTTTGTGAACTATACAAATATTATTTTTAGGGTAAAAATAATACTACCAAATATTAACGATTCCAAAATAATGCGAACGCCTTCACAATAAATAATAAGTTACAACGGTATAATTATTACCACCCGATCTTTATCCGTAACTTACGCATTTTTGGAAAATACTAATGAACGCGTATTTTGTCAAGGTATTATTTTGGGAAAATTATATGTAATAAAATATAATATTTTTGGGAAAAATATTTATATTTTGGAGAAAGAATTAAAATATATTATAAGTGAGACTTAATAATATATTTCAAAAATTCACAAACGCACATGTATTAAAGCCCCCATCCTTGGGAAGGAAAATATTTACCAAATAGTTACAAAGTGTAAACACGAAATAGTTGTCTAACTATTTCCCCAAAAACTTAAACCTTAACTAAGGCACGACCGTCCGTCTAATAAAGTTAGTACATGTAGGTCGTCGCACAGCAGATTGATCAGGAGATTTTCTTGATAGAGACGCACCACTGTGAGTTCATGTCCCCCTTTTCTCTTAACTGTTTTCAGTTTTCTAAACTGCGGGGGTGAAATACATGTTACCATGATTAGGAATACTTTTTACATGGTATGGTTAGCGTAAGGAGGGTTATTACTTAGATTATGTGAGGGGGTAGGCGCAACTTGAGGCCATTAATCCTCATTGTAGGACCGAGGGACAGTAGCGGTAGATCTATCTGGGTGTAGCGAGCCCAGCCCCAGGCCCAGCATAACGGACCTTGGGGTGACTTTGTGCCCAACGCAAACTCCGCTAGGTTTAAGTCTTCCTACTTGCACTTCACACATATCAATGGCCTTGCAAACCATTGGTGATCTCTTTTTTCCTTATTTGCTACATACCAGGGTTTTATACATACAAAGGTTTTATTACTCACTTACACATGAACTCGCTCAACATTATTGTTGAATTTTCCAACTTACATGTATTTCAGGGAACTAAAGATCTGGCGCGGTATGTTACGTCTTCCCGCTGCATAAGGGTTATGAGGTCATCCAAGTTTAAGGGATGTGACTTTATCTGGACGAGTCACAGTTCTTAAACTGCGTTTTTATCATGTTGATGTTTGTGTCTTTCAAACAATGTTTTTATGTTATCAGGTTGTAGTTTCTGTTGCATGAGTCAAAGCCTTAAGACAATGTTGTGTTACTTATGTTTTAAAACTTAAATCAATGGATGATCTTGCATGGTTTTTATTTCATATAGCTTTGTTATGATTAAGCTATGGTATTAAGAAGTCACACCAAAATAAACCACACTTCCGCAAAGCCAGGGTGTGACATGATCATCATTCGGCATCCAAGATGTACCTATAGTTCATAAACATGAAATGATTTTAGTTTTGTTACATTTATAACATATATATAAGCTCGTCCGAATATCAAAACGAACAATCAAACAACAATTTGCCAGCTTACCACGCCCTAGCGGGGCGCGACGGATGATGGAATCCTCGTTCGTGGGCCGCAACCTTCGTCGCGTGACGCGACCGTAATACCAGGTCGATGTGGCGTATCGTGTCAACTTGTTTTCGAAAGCATGTTTGTTGTTCTGTGGTGTATTTTTCCCAGCTATGTTTCTAAGAAATAATCAACTTCAAAGTAGCGTAACTTTTAATCTAGACCTCCGTTTTGTATGATTCTTTTTCCTACGCGTCCGTAATATTACGGACCCGTTTATCACCTTGGTTTGCATAAAAATCTGATTTATCCACTGATGGCTCATAAATCCTTTAGGTGATTATTCGACCCGTTTGGCATTATCATCTCACTACATGCTCTAGAAAAATAGTTAATTCCTATCATTTTTACCCATCCTGGGCTTGTCAAACCTTAACGTTTTTGCTCCCATCATAGAGTTTACGTTGGCGTTTACATTCACCGATTCATTTGTATCTATCTAAGCATTTAACCACAATTTACTTCTTAGTCTATTTTGCTCCGTTTAGGGGACTTTTAAGCATCTAAGCATCAAACTCGCTATTTTCTTTTCGCACATCGTCTTTTCTTGCTAAATAAGTACTTATCTTCCACCACAACTATTTTTGTGGTAGATTTAACATACGGAACCCAAAATCCCAATTTTACCCTTCGGCTAGTCCTTTTTCGCAATTGACTATTTCTATGAATTCGACCCACAAATGTTTTTGCCTATAAATTTTATACACATCTAAGGGTTGCAAAGTCATAATATAAGTTTCTAAACGACCTTTAGAGGTCGTTTTCCCGATTTACCTATCATGGGCATTTTGGTCATTTTTTTGTCCCTCATTTACGACGAAGGACTCTCACTAATTATTTGACCAAAATTTGCATGTTTAACTAACAACTTAACTATGCGTACCTGGCTCGGGTGATAGGATTGACCCATTTAAATACCTTTCGCTATTAATTTCTAGTTAATAGCAACACGGACCATGTGTTAAATTCCAGTGATTACAAAAGTCAACAAGCGATCATCAGATATTATTGTCAAACGGTGTTAACAACACCATTTGACCCGTTTAGTTGAAATGACTAATTATAATTATGAGATGGTATTTAATTACCATTTCATCCCTTTAACCTATTCCGGTTCGCTTTTTGAATTCATCTTGCTTAAAAGTCGTTTCTTGTTTTTGTTTGACCCATTATGACTTAAGCCAAATGGTGTCCTTTCAAATCCTTTTATTTATTCATTAACCCGTGTCCGGGTTACCATTTTTCCGTTTTTACCCTTTTTACCATAATTTATGGTTTCTTACCATTCTCACTTATTTCGACTTGCATTATATCATGCCCGAACATCATGTTCTATTTACTTAATATAATTCATCAAACCCCTAGTTTTTAACACTAATTCTTCAAGTTTTCAACTAGGGTTTGTTTCTAAACATGAAGTTCATCACAACAACGCTCATCGATTCATTATTCATTCCAGAATCTCGATTATGATTTCTCATCATAGTTTCAAAGTATCCCTAAATAACAAAATTCGGCATACCTTGTAATCCCCATGACTAGGTGATCACGAATTCGTATTCATGCATCTAATTTGGGCTGGATTTGTCCTTCAATTTGTAGATTTTGGGTGAACTAGGGTTTCACCCATTTTGGTCTCCTGTTGATCGATCCAGAACACACACACAGTGTGTGTTTTGTTTTTGATTTTTCTTTTTAAATAATCCACTTTCTAGCTTGTCCATTTTTGGTCCCTCAACTATTCAAGGTTTATAAAAGACTCACTAGTTCATGCTTATTTATTGTCTTAAAAACAATTAACTAACTAGGTTGATTATTCCTATTTAATTTAGTGGGTTACGGGAGTTATAACCCGTTTATTTTAGGCTAAATGGACTGTATCACCCTCAACTATGCAAAATTGGCCAATATCACGCCCAACTTTCAAGTTGGCTCCCACCACCCTCTACTCGACAAGTTGGTGTCACTGTCACCCCTTCGTTAAAAAAACACTAACTGAGTTAGTTTTTTAAGCCTATGTGGAATTTAGATGATGACTTGGAAGCATCGTCATCTCCAAAGTTCTTCTATTCTCTCAATCAAACACAGTAGCCCCACCCCCACATAACCCATCATCCCTTTCACCCACACATCGCACCGTCACCACACCTGAACCGTCATCGTCTGCCGCCCTGAATCACACCTGACACCACCATTCATCAGCCGCTGCCCACTTCCACCTTCCGACCTAAACACTCCTCCGCCGACCCGCCACTCGACACCACCACAGCCCTACTTCTCCGCCGTCGGATATCTCTCTCAGTCGCCGGTTTTCACAACCGCCGCCGGTTCATCCTCATCCACACCGGAACCGGCCGTCGACCACCGCCTTCTTAGCTGCTCATCGTCGCCGGCCATCACCTACTCCGCCGACCCACATTCAACCGCCGCCAGTCGCCGGTTCAGGTATGTCACTGTCTTTTCTTTTTCACTCCCTAGCGACATCCCGGAAACCCATCACTCTTGCTACTGTGAAAGCATCCGTACCACCGTTGGTTGTGAATTGGTAATTATATTACAGAAAACATGGTTAATCACATGAAATTGGAATTGACTTGCTATATTGATTCTTAGTCTGAACTGAACATGATTATAGTGAAATTGCATTACACTGAGTTGGTTGTGAATTGGTAATTTTATTCCAATTGTTTGTGTATACCTTGAGATTATTGAATTCGCCTTGAACCAGCTCAAACATCTGAGCCACTTTATGATTCTTCTTATGGTCCTGTGTCGGATAAGGTTCCACCTCAATCGAACCATGATGATGCAGGTGTACCGTGGCAAGAGCAGCCGTCTTCTTCATAGCTAATACCCCTCTACCTGCAATTGATCTTCGTCGTCTGCAATTTAATGGGGAGTAGATGAGTTTGATTGGGAATTAGGGTTAAATGGTTAAATTGATGTTAAACAGATGATATATCAAGTTTCTGTCCACGTGTGCTTCCAAGTCATCATCTAAATTCCACATAGGCTTAAAAAACTAACTCAGTTAGTGTTTTTTTAACGAAGGGGTGACAGTGACACCAACTTGTCGAGTAGAGGGTGGTGGGAGCCAACTTGAAAGTTGGGCGTGATATTGGCCAATTTTGCATAGTTGAGGGTGATACAGTCCATTTCCCCTTTATTTTAAGTCCCGTTAACTCAGGCTCCTTATAACTTTTTTTTCTCAAAACTTTTATTCTCCTTTTTAACTAATATTAGGATTATTTGTTTAAGTCCTAATATTCATCGGGTTAAATTTTACCACTAACGGTATTTAACCCGTTTATTACTATTAACGAGGTTTGATTACCAAACCCGTTTTCGGGGTGTTACACCGTGTCAACAAATACCACAGAAATAGCCTTCTTCATCACTGGATCTTTGTCAGTGACAACAACTTTTGGTTGAGAACCAACAGCTTGTAGAAAAACTCTTAACAACCAAATATACGTATCAGCAGTTTCCGATGCTAACAATGTTGCACCAAATGTAACATTGCAGTGATGATTGTCTATACCAGTGAACGGTACAAACACAATAGAGTATCTACATATGAAAACGCCATGAGAAATGAAACAATAATAAAACGCCATTAAATGTAAACTAATAAAACGCCATTGCATGTAAACTAATAAAACGCCATTGCATGTAAAATAAAAAAATGCCATTCCATATAAATTAATAAAACGCTAAAAACAGAAGAAGTTGAATTATAAAATATTACTTGTTGGAACCATACGTGGCATCAAACGAAATCACATCTCCAAACACGTGGTAATGACGTTTAGCTTGATGGTCACACCAAAAAAGACCCTTCAAACGATTCTCTTCGTCTGTGATGTAATCATACGAGAGATTAGGCTGGGAATGTTTTTTTTCATTCAAATGTTTCAAAACCATATCGGTGTCATATTCCCCTATGAACAAGTTAATTTGCCTCTTATAGTTCTTAAATTTAACTTTGCTTGCACCCACGTCTTCAAAACCGCTAAAACAAGTCTTCATAACATTAAACGCCTTGACAGGACCCAAATTCAACTTAGACATGCTGTGTATAACAAGCTTCTGGAGCTGAGTGAGGTGTTGTTCAGTTGGAAGAAAATTCTTATCAGGACGTTCAACAAATTCATGATTGTGCTCCTCGAC
This sequence comes from Helianthus annuus, assembly GCF_002127325.2. Taxonomy (NCBI): domain Eukaryota; kingdom Viridiplantae; phylum Streptophyta; class Magnoliopsida; order Asterales; family Asteraceae; genus Helianthus; species Helianthus annuus. Next base: position 101,614,392 of record NC_035447.2, on the reverse strand, counting down.
AAACTTATACACCTTCCATGATCCAGCCTCAAAAAGTACACATAACAGTGCACCACAATCAGTCCTCTTTGAAAAGTTAGATCGCACTACTCACTCCTTTTGATTGGGGTCCAACGTATCAACCTTTTTGTCCTTGTATAACCCAGATCT